>NC_066874.1:35041850-35169350 GCF_022985175.1 Labeo rohita | reverse complement strand
AATTAAGAAAAAAGATATATATATACTGTACTAATGTGCCAAAAATCACTGAAGAATTTGAGAAATTATTGCAATGATTATTATTAATGTAACTTTATTTTAGTATCATTGCAATACTGTTTTATTCATGTTTTTTATGTTTTATTTTTATTTATTTTTTTCACTTAAAAAAAAAAAAATAAATAAAAATATTTTATATATTAATTTTGTATTAATTTTATGCATTTTTTAGTTTCAGATATTTTAGGATATCAAGTTGAACTAAATTAAAACAAAAAAGGTGGCATGGCAATATTTATTTTATATCATTTAGCATTTATTTCAAGTTTGAATGTTTCATCCAGTGAATTTTACATGACATTTTAAAGACAGACTGTTTAAGTTTTCCTGCTTCCAAATTTTATATTTAATTAATATCTTTACAAATTTCCTGTTTAGTTAACATCTTTATATAATAGATAACAGTTTTTTTTATTTTGTAACACACTGACTCTTATTTATTGCACACTTGCATCACTTTTTTCAGTCCAGGTTTTATCTTAACCAGCATTATTGTTAATGGACATTAAGTATTCTATATTTTGAATGTTTGTTTTTCGGTATATATGTATACATATATACATATATACATATATATACATATATATATATATATATATATATATATATATATATATATATATATATATATATATATATATATATATATATATATATATATATATATATACACACACACACACACACACACACACACATTACACTTCTTTTACTGTGGTAGAATTACTAATGTGGTTCACTGCATTTACATTCATTCATTCATTCATTTAGCAGATGCTTTTATCTTAAGTGATTTATGAGTACGTGATTGATTGTTTCTGTTCTTGTGTGTGTGTTTCAGTGGGTTGGACATGGCGGCTCTGCTGTGTAAGCTGGGCTTCAGTGAGTCTGTGGTTCAGTCCAGGATGGCGGCGGGCACCAGCACGTTTGTTTTAGCGTACGCCGTCCACAAGCTCTTCGCTCCGGTGCGGATCAGCATCACGCTGGTGTCCGTGCCGCTGATCGTCAGACACCTCAGGAAGACGGGACTCTTCAGAGCCGGCCCGTCCGGCCCGTGAGCTCCGACGACACGTTCATAAGCTTCTCCAAAGCGCTTCATTCATACTCGACTACGACACTAATTTACTGCGGTGTGCAATGTGACCGTGATGCTTTGGGTGGAATGGTGTAGAGACGAATCGAGTGCCTCTCGCAACGCGACCGCTGATTCGAGTCATTTTCTGATCAGGACTTTCATGAATGTTCTTCAGTTTTAAGCTCTACAGTCCTTATGTGATGTTTGATGACATTTACTGATTTTATCAGCTGTGATTTTTCTAAGTTTATTAGTTAATAAAGGACTGTGATGTGTTGGTTTGTCTTATTGTAAGACAGTTGAATTCATTTAGTTCACACTAATGTTAATCACCTCTATCAAACAGGCTTTTTAGGAGATTTCAGGACTTTTGTGACTGTTAATTATATTGAAATTTTCATTGTATAATATTGGAAATCTTAATATTGTAAAGACAATGTTATATTTGGCTGTTTAATTATATAATAAAATATATGCCTTATAAGGACTAACTGGTTTTGTTTCTTTTTTTTTTCTTCTTTCCTTTTTTCTTATGTGAATAAGTATCACGGGTATATTTGTAGCAACAGCCAACAATACATTGTATGGGTCAAAATGATTGATTTTTCTTTAATGCCAAAAATCATTAGGTTATTAAGTAAAGATCATGTTCCATGAAGATATATGAAGGTATGTTTCCTACCATAATTTTATCAAAACGTTTTATTAGTAATATGCATTGCTAAGAACTTCATTTGGACAACTTGGTGATTTTCTCAATATTTTTTTTTTTTTTTCGTTTTCCCCACCCTCAGATTCTAGATTTCAAATAGTTGTATCTTGATCAGATATTGTCCTGTCATCAGTGGAAAGCTTTTTTTGTTCAGATGATGTATAAATCATGCTTTCAATGGTCACATGGGTTTGACGTCTCTGCTGGTCTTCAGTTTGCACAGAAACCAAAAACAACAGCACACTTCATTTTTTTCAACACCACAGTTTATTTGCATGCAATTTTTAAAATCATGTGATTTCATGCAGAGAAAAGTACATTTTATACCATCTCAAGACTTTTCACATTAAAAGCTTGTTTTTTGTTTAGTTTTATATGGGTTAAAAAAAACAGGAAATATTTCTCAGAAAAAAAAAAGAAAAAATTTGAGATGGTATGTAAGATAATCACAATGATTTGAAGCAAGACCTTTTTTTCCTTTTAGGTTTATTACACGTTTTGCACATTTGAGACATTAAACAGCAACTTTGTATGGCACATTTACTCCTATTAAAAAAAAGAAAAATACACAAAAATACAAAAAGTATATTAAATAAATAGTAGTAGTGATGCTAAAAACCATGATTTGAAATAGAATAGTCACTTCAACAAAGTGCATCTCAGGACAACATTAAAAGAGTAACTAATTTGACAGGAGAATTAAGTTTTTCTTTTTTTTTCTAGATGTAAAACAAGACTTCACTAAATGTTCACTAATGTTTTTTTCTTTAAAAACTCGAATGTTTTCACAAACACAGCACAATAAATAAAAAGAAACATTTAGAGGCATTTTTTATTTACTCATAAATTCTGAAAAAAGATCTGAGGAATGTACATATTTACTTTTTTAAATTTTCTTCTAACGTTTTATCAAGAAATGTGTCCATTATGACTTTCCTTGTGTTACTCCTTGAAAAATAAAGCACAGCAAAAAAGAACCCAGAACATGTTTTTGCAGCAGTTTCTATATTTATTCATGGATCAGTGGTGTTTCTGGAAATGCTTCACATTGAGTAATAGAAAACCAAAACACAGTCTGTGCCAAAGCTTTCATTATGTCAGCAGCGCCCTCTAGTGCTCAGAAATCAGATGGACATCACTAAAACTCATGGTCCATACCATACAAAAAAAAAAAACTTCATATAGATGTTAAACGGATAGTTCACCCAAAATGAAGTCTTAAGTTTAAAATTTTAAGTTTTTTTTTTAGTTAAATTAAAAAATATATATATATATATATATGTTTATTGTGCAAAATTCTGTTCAACTAAAAACATAGTTGATATACTCAGAGAAAAACCTGAGGAACTCTAACGTTCCACCTCGACCTATACAAACACCAGCTAACACGTATTTAACACTAATGACGCTTCACATACGTTCATGAATCGCAGTACCTTCAGTCGCCAGTAGGTGTCAGTGTTTGATCATCATATTCTGTTCCGATCACAATATTAATATTCCTCCATGTGTGATTAATCAACAATGAGTGTTCAGCACAGAAAGAGACGCTTCAGAAAGAAGCATATTTATTATGTCAACAAACACTAAACATTATCATAGTTAATATTAATTGAATGAGTCCTAGTAAAATTAAGATCATCTTTATATTTACAATATTAATCTTGCGGCTCTGATTATTTAATTGCATTCTCTATATGGGAGTTCAAACATCTCATTTCTTGCATGTGCAGATACCAGTGTACGCATTTCAGAAAATGTCCATTACTGAGTGTGTTTAAAATACAGTCTGCAGAGACAGAGTGAAGCATCTGTCTGTGAGTGAGCACCTGTGTGTGTGTGTGTGTGTGTGTGTGTGTGGACAGAAGGCCGTCCTGTGAGGCTCATTACGGAGCAGCGGGCCGGCCGCATGTCTGTCCCCTGCATGGCCCTCATGGCTATGTACAAATTGGTGACAGTGATCGGCCGTCGCAGCGCTGCTCGCCCGGACGCTGTCAGAAAGCGCTTTCAAACCCTACAGACGCCAGCGAGGCCTCCTGGGAGCCGCTGTCTGAGGAGCCCAAATGTGCCAATATGGAGGCAGTTCTGGAGAGTTTCGTACAGCAGAATCTCCTGCAGACGGTCAGTGTGTCAGCGCATCAACCCCAACTCCAGCGGCCCATCCACCGACGGACCAGGAGACGTCAGATCCGACACACATCTGAACATTTAGATACAGCGGCGCTTCTCAAGAACCCTCAGCACCCACAACAACACTGGAAAACACAAACCTAGCAGGGCTGTGAGCGTTAAACAAGATGCCAGGACTTTTTTTAACCAATGCATTTACATGAATGTTCCAGTTCTTCCTGATTTACTGGAAAACAGGATTTTAAACCCTGAAAATCTGTTTTCTAATTTGGTGTTTCTGGACAAAAATGGCGGCCTTTTAAAATCACCGGTCAATCTGATTTCAAAAGTATTAGAAGTGAAAAACAAAAGCGAGGAGACTCCAACGAGGCCTACGATCGATCAGCTCCAAAACAAACACAAAACCTGTGCTAATTGAAAGAAAACAAGTTTGAAGTTTGAAAAAGAACCTCTGAAAAATATCTTCTGAAGATTGAACCCAGTATTTGGTGATTATATAACATCATAAGAGATTTAGAAGCAGTTTTTAAAAGGTTGGTCATTTTTGACCAGAAAACACCACAAGTACAACAAGATGCAAAAGTTTTTTCTATTTTTATTTTGTTATTTTTACCTGATATAATATTTCAGCATGTATTTTAGAAAAGAAAATTGTAAGTAATGCATAAAAATGGTTTTACCAGCATATTTTCATTTGCTTCTGAATTTTCAAAAATATTTTTTACACAATTTTTACTGGATACAATATTTCAGCATTCATTTTTAGCTTGGCACAACTAATAAAATGTAGATTAATTATTAAAGTGCCTATGGAGATATTATTATATTTTATTATTTTCCAGCTCTAGAATTCAGACTTTTAAATTGAGGTTATTTCTACGTCGAGATTTTTGCAGACTGTGGGAATTCTATGAGATTTCTAGTTCAACGCAGTTGATGTGACAAGAATAAAAAAACTCTTTTTGTGATATTTCAACCTAATTCAGACATTTTTACATGATTGAAGTGTAGGAAATTAAACATCCATTTGATTGGTTAAATTAAAAACAAAATGAAGATCTGAAAATTGAGAACACTGCAAAAAAAAAAAAAAAAAAAAAAAAAAAAGTCATAAATATCTAAACATTGTTACATCAAGATTTTTTTTTACTGAAGATGCAAAATGACTTTTTGTTTTCAAAAAACAAAATGAAGTGAGTTTATGATTAAAACAAGATCAAACATCTGCCAAGAGACTTTTAAGTAGAAAAATCTACTTCATTCAATGGCAAACAAGTTCTCATTCCTCATTGACAGATATTTATTCTTGTTTTAATCATAAACTCACTTCATTTTTCAGAAAATAAGACTTGAAATCTGAAATCATTGTTCTTCCAAAGAATGAAGAATTGTTGATATTTTTACTGGAAGCAAAACAGAAACACAAAATAAGAGGAAAATCATGTTTTGAGATTTGATTAGAAATAAATCAAAAGCACTAAAGTCACACGATGGTCTGAAAGGACAGGATCGTTAGTGGACGAGCTGCTGATCACATTCCTGCTGATTTTATAAACATGATCAAAAGAATCACTTCAAACAGCAATCACTCGTTCTCATCCGTCCACCTTCCCTTCGGTTTCTCACATTATCTCTCCACATCTCTCTCTCTGCACTTTTGTCATCTGTGCATCATGGCTGAGGTGTGTGTGTGTGTGTTAAATGCAAACACACAAACACACACACCTGATTTTAAATGTGCCACTCTCACAGGACCAGTTATTTATTTTTCCACAAAGTCTTTTGGGATGCGTTTCTGTGCCGATTTGACTGTGAATATTGAATCAGGCAATTATTGGGAGTTTCAGTGCTGGAGATACGAGGTGTTCCAGTGCTGACAGAGGAATAAAGCGAAGGCAGAAGAAAGGCGCAGTCGTGTCAGTGTTTTCTGACAGCTCGGGGTTTGTGTGTTTCTGCCTTTAACTCACCGACGCTGGTCTCGGGCTGCGTTTCATTCGACATACGGCCACACCAACATCACTGACCGCAGATCAGCTCCACACACTCAGAGCAGATTACAATCCAAACTACGACAAACATCAGTTTACTTCACCTTACATTTACTACAAATACAGTTGAATCACCACTGAACCGACTGGAGCTCAATAATCCCACTATTCTTGTTCTGTCTAGAGCTGCTTTACTGATGAGTTTGAATCAATCTCTTTTTTGATGTTGTTTACATCACTGATTTCATGTTTATTACTATGAATCTGCTATTAAACAACATTTTTTTTTTTTTTTTTAAATAAAATGCTATATTGTATATGGCAATTTTTTTTCTGGGCAAAATACATTTAAATATATGTTAAACAGATTGTTTAACACTGATGCCCAATGAAATATACTTTTGAAATAAAAAACATATTAGTTTCAAGCTTTATATACCAAAATAGATGTCTGAATGTATTTCAGGGACAAGAAAATATATTTCCAATCAAACAGTAGCCTATATTTCAGCTTTCTTCATGACTTTTTTTATTCATTTTTTATTCTGTTTACACAGAATAAAACTTTCTTCAGTTGTGATATATGTGAATATATTTTCTTGGAATGAAATATATGGAGGGCCAAATGTACTCTCTCTCTCTCTCTCTCTCTCTCTCTCTATAACTGGATCAGTAAGGGATCAGTAAGATTTTGGATGTTTAAAGAAGCATCTTCTTCTCTTTAAGACTGTATTTACTGGATCAAAAATACAGTAAAAACAGTAAAAATTGTGAAATATTTTTTGAATTAAAAATAATTGTTTTCTGTGTGAATATACTGCAAAATATAATTTATTCTTGGGATCAAAGCTGAATTTTCAGCATCATTACTCCAGTCTTAATTGATCCTTCAAGAATATAAATATAATACATGTAAGCTATATATATATATATATATATATATATATATATATGTATGTATGTATGAAGAGTTCATTTACAAAAACACATAAAATCATGTTTTTTCATTGTGCATTCCAGTTAATCCCATTTAATCAAATAGCAGTTCAGTTATTTTGATTAAGTAAAAATAAGTAAAACATGCAGCTAAAAGCAACAAAAAAGTAAAAAAAAAATTGAATGAACTATATATATATATATATATATATATTTGAAAATACATAAATGAAATATAAGAACTGGATGATAATATAGTTTACATTTATTATACTTATATTTCTGAAGGATGATGTCACAATTAAGACTGGAGTAATGATGCTGAAAATTCAGCTTTGATCACAAGAATAAATTATATTTTAAAGTATATTCACACAGAAAACAGTAATTTCAAATTCTAATAATATTTCACAATTTTTACTGTATTTTCGAGCAAATAAAGAGAAGAAGATGCTTCTTTAAACATTCAAACTCTTACTGATCCTAAACGTTTGAATGAGAGTGTATGTGATAATACAGTGTTATGTGATAATGGTTTACATATATATGAACGTACTTTATACATGCAGATAAAGTTGGATAGATTTATAGTAGTTGAATAATTTGTCAGTTAAACCATTGACAATAAGCACAGGAACATATTCTACATATAACAGGTGATGGTGAGTGATTGAGGTTAGTTACCATTGTTGGTTTTCCTGCTGAAGTAACGGCGCTGCGGTGTGGCGTTACTCCTGCATCCGCTGGTCTGTAGGTGGCGCTCACGAGCCGCCGCTCCTCACGCGTCCACATGCCACCGCGCGCGCTCCTCAAAGCGACTGGAACGCAAACAGACACACAATTTCTTTCAATTAGCAGGAGTCGGGCAGCTCAATAAATTTGAGTTTGTCGTGAGAGACGCGAGGGCGCTGTACTTCGACTCGCTCATAATGAAGAGTAATGTGAGCGCGAGCCGCTCCTCGGCCTGCTAACCAGACGCTCACAGATGACCCTCAGACACACACACCAGCGCTTTCACAACGAACCGGCGGCCCGAGAGTTCACGAGGAGAAGAGAGTAAAGCAGATGACACGAGATCATCTGAACGACAGAAGGAGAACCGCAACGTCTCACGCCTTCAGCTCTCCTCATAATGATGGAAGATATCGAGCGTTCCTCCTCAAATGAAAGACATCTGTCACGGATCGAGGGTCTTTCCTCTCGAAAGCGGCGTAATATCAATAATATTAACTTCAGCACATAATAAACCTGCGGCTCGGACACAAATCAGCCCACACGCGCTCGCTGATATTTCACTACCGCGAGGAATCGATTTTGCAATATGGGGGTCTATCAAACGAAAACGTGGACCGGTGAATCTGTGCCATTTGCCTGGGCGACGCATTAAAGATGACGCTGTTGTTTGAGATCTCCACACCAAAGAAATGGGATTAACTAAAGGTGGAGAAGAAAAGCTTTTGTCTGAAGCCTGAGATTCCCCCAAAACCTCTCATGAGAAGAACAGAAGCAGGAGAACGATGATCTTCCCTCAACAGATGATGCTCGGCCTCCTTTCCACTGAAGCGGAGCCAAAACTCAACCGGAGGAGCGCTGAAACGCTCAATACGGGCCCATGATTCCACCGACTGATGACCGACTACATGACCCGCACACAAAGAAACACTTCACATGTTATCATACAAAAGCAAACAAACATGATCTTAAAATCAGTCTTATTTCTGCCATTTTTGCCAATATTGTATGGGATGGCAGAGGCTTACTATATATATATGTATATAGCCTAGTGAATAATAAATATACTAAAATGTATTTAAAAATATTTTTTCATGCTAAGTATATTACAAATACATTTATACATTATGTACTTAATAAAAATACCATGCAATTATACTTTTAGTATACTAAACTGGTATAAGTCTGCTGAATTGGAACAACTAATTTTATACTTAATGCACTTTAATTGTGCAGAAGTGGTGCTGAAGTTCAACTAAAGATATACTGACGTGTATTTGATTGTGCAAAAGTGGAACTACTGATACACTTTACATAATATCAGTCTGTAAATGCAAAATATTTAAAGATCATACAATACTCATCAATAGTTAATATTCATCAATATTAAAACATAATTTTGGCTTAACATTAAGAAATGTGCATTGTGCACAAGTAGCGCGCCAAATAAATTTTAATTACAGTTTTTCTATCAGTAAGTCTCAATATGTCAGTAAATATGTTAATAGACTTTAACGATACTTAGTATAAAATAAATGCATTTTAAATCTATTACTTTTTCTACTAAGTAGAGAAAGAGATACATACATGTATTCAAAGACTTATTATTGCATGTTTGGAAATGGTATAAAAAAGCAGAAACTAACAGAAAACAAACATATAATAATAAATAATAATAAATATTTAATTTTTTTATGTTAAGAATTATTAATTTGCTTGACATTATTAATTCATAGAGTCTTTATTATATATATTGTAAAATAAATTCATTTTAATAATATATATTAAGTACTAAATATATTATTAATAATATATTAATACAGATATATGCATATATTTAAAGTTTCTTTTTTTTTTGGTGATTGTATAGGACAGCCGAAACTTGATTATATGTGTTATAATATTAATTTAATGTAATATTAAAAATTTTAATAACATTTTTATATTAAGTAGTTATTATTAATTAATAGTATTTATAGTTAATTATTTATTTTAATGCTCACATTATTTAAATAAATATAAATATAAATATAAATATAAATAACTAAGTCTTTAACAATATTCAAAAGTCATGTTTTTTCATTTTACATTCCAATTAATCTCAATCAAACTACAGTTTGGTTATTTTGATTAAGCAAAAAAAAAAATAATAATAATAAAATAAATAAAATAAAATAGCGCTAACTGACACAATAAAAAAAAAAAACATGATTTTTGAAATGATCTATGTTTGCAAATAAACTCCTCACATGTGTATATGTATATATATTTGCCCTTTTTGACTATATTATAAAGACAAAGTGGATAGAATGTATGTGAGAGAGGGACACAGCTATGAACATAATACGTTTAGATGGATTGTTATATATTATGTATTTCTCTGTGTGTTTCTGCCTCAGAACAGACCTTAGACTCGGTTTAGTGTCAGGAGCATGAGCCGAGAGCAGCTGAGCAGCAGAACAGGTCATCTGATCAAACCAGAAGAGCTTCATAAAACTACAGCAGAGAGGAAAAGAGAAGAGAGGAGCACAGAAATACTAGCAATCGTTGGTGCGATTGTGCCGTCGGCTGCAGGCTGTCGTTTGGCGTCGGCGCGGCCCGTCACGACTCGAGCCACAAACACACCATCATCACTCACACAACCAGCCGAGAGAGAGAGACAAACACACACACACACAAAGAGACAAATAATTCAGTTTGTAATGACTTCTCTGCACAACACCTTCATGTAATTCCATTATGGATTTTGCCATAAAGTGATAAATTCATTATTGGGGTGGACAGTAAAAAGCAGCAATAACATCCTCTAATATGCACATTATTCACGGCGTTACTCCGAGAGCTGATTTCTGCTGCTCTCCTCTTTCATTTATGAAGCTCTTTTTTCGGGGTGAGATGGGAACGGGATGCATTGTTCTAAAAACTGAATTACCAACGGCGTCCCGTCACTTTAGCGCCGCGGCTAATGTGAACTCGCCGCGCTGAGGCTTTTTGCCATCATCCGTTTAAAAGGTTTTTTTTTCTGAAAGACATTGGCTGAGTTTTATGACACTGACACGCGTGTGAAAACCGAGAGCAAACGCTGCAAGATCACGAACAACCGCCTCACCAATCTGGAACAGAATCAGCCTCGCACAGTTTCTAGAGCTTCAAACTCTGAAACTTCTTCAGTGTTAAATACTGTATTTCACTGTATTAGATAATAATTACATTTTTTTTAAGAGAAGTTATTTTTAGAAAATAAAGGAGTAGTGCAAAACCCACTGCCAAAAAAGTTGCAGGGTGTTGCTCTGTGGTTGTCAAATTGATGTTATGCAGTTGTCAGGGTGTTTCTATGCTGTTGTCAGAGTGTTGCTATGTGGATGTCAAGGTGATGATTGGCTGCTGTCAGGGTGTTGCTATGTAACTGTCAAAATGCTGCTATGTGGTTGTCAGGGTTTTGCCATGTGGTTGCTATGCAGTGGTCAGGGTGTTGCTATGTGGTTGTCAGGGGGTTGCTACACAGTAATCAGGGTATTATTATGTGGTTTTCAAGGTGTAGCTGTGTTGTTGTTAGGGTGTTGCTATGTGGTTTTCAATATGTAACTGTGCAGTTATCAAGGTGTTTCTATGCTGTTGTCAATGTTGCTATGCAGATGTCAAGGTGTTGCTATGTAACTGTCAAAATGCTGCTATGCGGTTGTCAGGGTTTTGCCATGTGGTTGTTAAGGTGTTTCTGTGTGGTTGTCTTGGTGTTGCTTTGTGGCTGTCAGGATGTTGCTGTGCAAATGTCAAGTTGCTGCTATGCAGCTTTTAACGTTTTTTGAGTGGTTGCCAGGCTGTTGCTATGCAGTTGTTACGGTTTTGCCATGTGGTTGTTAAGGTGTTGCCATGTGGGTGTCAGGGCGTTGCTACGCAGTAATCAGGTTGTTATTATGCAGTTTTCAAGGTGTAGCTGTGTGGTTCAGGATGTTGCTATATGGTTCTCAATATGCTGCTGTACAGTTGTCAAGGTGCTGCTATGCAGTTGTCAGTGTTGCTATGCATTTTTCAAGGTGTTGCTATGCAGTTGTCAGGGTTGCTATGCATTTTTCAAGGTGTTGCTATGCAATTGTCAGTGTTGCTATGCATTTTTCATGGTGCTGCTATGCAGATATCAAGGTGTTGCTATGCGGTTGTCAAAGTGTTGCTATGCAGTTGTCAAGGGGTTACTGTGTGATTGTCAAGGTGTTGCTATGCAGTTATCAAGGTGTTGCTGTGCTGCTCTCAGGGTGTTGCTGTGCAGGTGTCAAGGTGTTGCTATGCAGTTATCAAGGTGTTGCTGTGTGTTTGGCAGGGTGTTGTTGTGCAGTTATCAGGGAGTGGCTATGTGGTTGTCAAAGTGTTGCTATGCAGTTGTCAAGGTGTTACTGTGTGATTGTCAAGGTGTTACTATGCAGTTGTCAACGTGTTGCAGTGCTGTTCTCAGGGTGTTGCTACGCAGGTGTCAAGGTGTTGCTATGCAGGTGTCAAGGTGTTGCTGTGTGGTTGTCAAAGTGTTGCTATGCAGGTGTCAAGGTGTTGCTATGCAGTTGTCAAGGTGTTGTTGTGTGGTTGTCAAATTGTTGCTATGTTTTTTTTAAGGTGTTGCTACGCAGGTGTCAAGGTGTTGCTGTGTGGTTGTCAAAGTGTTGCTATGTTTTTTTTAAGGTGTTGCTACGCAGGTGTCAAGGTGTTGCTATGTGGGTGTCAAGGTGTTGCTATGCAGGTGTCAAGGTGTTGCTGTGTGGTTGTCAAGGTGTTGCTATGCAGGTGTCAAGGTGTTGCTATGTGGGTGTCAAGGTGTTGCTATGCAGGTGTCAAGGTGTTGCTGTGTGGTTGTCAAAGTGTTGCTATGTTTTTTTTAAGGTGTTGCTATGTGGGTGTCAAGGTGTTGCTATGCAGTTGTCAAGGTGTTGCTGTGTGGTTGTCAAAGTGTTGCTATGTTTTTTTTAAGGTGTTGCTACGCAGGTGTCAAGGTGTTGCTATGTGGGTGTCAAGATGTTGTTATGCAGGTGTCAAGGTATTCTGATGCAGTTGTCAAAGTGTTGTTGTGCGGTTGTCAGGGTGTTGCTATGCAGGTATCAAAGTGTTGCTGTACTGTTGTCAGGGTGTTCAAATTAAGGAACTGAATGTTGTTTTGTTTTGATTGTACAGTGATATACTATACTACAGCAGTCAGTGATATCTGGTGTCAAGCGTCATTCAGATGTGTCTGGTTGTGTAAGTATTTGACTGTTGAGAGTGTGACTCACGGAACTGTTGCGTGCGGTTGTGTTCCGGTTCAGGACGGTGACTGACAGACTCACACTGATCAGACTCACAGATGGCTTCAGTTCTTCATGTGAGCGTTCACTGCTGCAGACGAGCCGCCCACTGCTTCACGTCCCTGTTCCTCCGTCTGTCTCCTCCAGAGCCTGAATCACAAATAATTCATTAACAATTTCATTCTTAAGAAAAACATCTTTTTATGCAAATAGATCAGATGTGGTGTTCTGTGAGCTCACGCTGGACTCTCAAACTTTCAGAACATCTCGTTTTCTTCTTGCTTACCTTCACAAATGAATCTGTAGAACAAGCTCTCCAACACACATCACACACACGTTTCTCTGTTTCTCTAACCTGTTCAAACATTTACAGCAGTGTTGTGTGAAGTCTAATGTTCACACACATAGAGCTGCTTTAAGATTGATGGAGGTGACGTGTGTGAGGTCGTCTGAAGTTTGAGATCACGCAGGTTTGCAACAGGTGCCGTTCAAACACTGACATTCTCAAACACTGATACCTGATGGAAACGTATTGATTTTGCTTTGTTAAAGATATAGAAGAGAAATTACCACTGGATTTCATTTAGAAATACATTGTTTGGTCTTTCTCAAGAAGGCTTCTCCGGATTTGCCTTCAGATCTGATCAAACCTGAAAGACAAAGAAGTTCAGCGCAATCTGTTTAAAAGTGAATCACTGATTGTGTTTATGTTCTTATTATTTTATACAGAAGCCCTGAACTGCAACCCCCCAAAAAAAAAAAATATATATATATAGATAGTGTCTTAAATCTTTCCTGAATGAAGTATAAGATATTTTTACTCTCTTTCTCCAAATGTTTTTCTCTATTAAATATTTCCTCTCTCCAATGACTTTTTTTCTCTTCAAAACAAAAAAATTGAAGAGAGAAAAAAGTTTTAAAGTGAAAAAAGTTTTTGGAAAGAGAGAAAAAAGTATTGCGAAGAGGAAAAAATTCAGATGCAAAAAAAAAAAAAAAAAAAAAATCTCAGGACCCTTGCTTTTTATATATTTTTTTCTCCATAATTCTATTTTTTTCAGTTGCAGTGCAGAGTTTCTTTTCCTTCAGGAATTAAAATCAAAGTATATATTTAAAAAAATACATTTACAGCTGTTGAAATAATCCTGCATGCAAATTATTATCCAGAATTAATACATGAACAAACTGATAGTTTTTCCACTGTTTTTCCACAGAAATACTTAATTTCAATTTAATAATTTTCATTATAGACATGTTTCCTTCTTGCATAAAAAAAATATTTCTTGAATATACTACAAAAATTATTTTCAGAAACTGAAAATTGGAGTAGGTTTGAAAAGAAATTAATTTCAGTTTATTTTTCTTTATAAAATAAATACAATTTCAGCTGTAAAGCAGCTCCAAAAGGACATCAGACTCATTATTCAGCACAATCACTCATCTGATAGTGTCAGTTAAACTGATAATATTACTGGAGTATTAGTTGTCTTTTAAATTATCTAAAGGACACGTGAAGATATAAATGGTGGATATTTTGAATATCATGACTTATACTTCAGATTGTGCACATAAAGACTGAAATGAAAGCTCATGCTAAATGACGTCCAGAGTGAGATGAGGTAAAGGAAAGTGTTGACAAAAGTTCTACAGATTCAGCTGACAGGTAAACATCGTCTCATTACACGTGTGTGAATCACATCTCAACAGATGCACAGATTCATCAGCCAGAGGCAGACGTGAGAACATGTGAACATGTGAACACAAGTGTGTGTGTGTGTGTGTGTGTGTGTGTGTGTGTGTGTGTGTGTGTGTGTGTGTGTGTTCGACCACCTGCGTTCATACGGATCCAAACATCAAAGCAGAAGGAACAGAACTCAAACGTGCTTTTCTTCAGTCTGTGTAAAACACAATCAATTCCTCAGAGATGTCATTTCTTGACGTCTTTCAGCTCCTTCATTCCAACATCTTTAACAATAGAAACCCACATGACGAGACGCTCCTGTTCAGTTTGTAATTTAACTGTTTTCAGAAAAGAGGGAAAACTACAGGTGTGATGTGTTAAAGAAATAGCTCGAAGTCAAATACAAATTCTGTCATTTACTCTCCTGTGTGATTTTCTGCTCTCTCCATGATCAAGGTTTGCTGATTTACATCAAGAGGTCTGTAATATCTGGAGACAATTCGTCATACACATTCATCTATATGTCTGCCATCACTTCTGAACAGCCTTATTTTAACCACATTCATACTTTAGAAATACATAAAATGTGTGTGTGTATTAAATTTTCACAATGAACAGATTCATGCCGATTCAAAGCAGTTTGAATAAATGCATTGTATCTAATGCAATCATAATAAATGTGATTTTTATTTATTTTGTTGGTGTACAGAAATATTACCTGTTTATTTATGTATTATGCATTATGATTGTTAGTTTGATTCAGTGTTATTTTAGCATCATCAAGATCCTCTTATAGTTTCTGTTAAAACTTTGAATTAAGCATTCATTGTAGTTTTAGTCATTTTGTTGTGTGTTTTTGACATTTTAGTTTAGTTGGATTTAGTTGGTTTAGTTTTGGTTGTTTTTAAAGATGTCTGTATAATTTGTGTGTGTGTGTGTTTTTAAGCTTTAGTTTTAGTTCAATATAAACTAAATTAAACTGAGATAAGGTAGTGAATAGAATAAGATAGTGTTAAAATAAGCTTTAATTATTATTTTGTATGTCAAATAACACTGTGTGATCCAAATGAATGTGAATTTGATATGCAGTTTAAATAAATACATCTCAAATGTATGCCTAAATATTGTTTTGAGTGCTCATTTGGTGTTTTTGTTGTTGTTCCAGTCACACAAACTCTAAACATCACATGAATCTGATGGAAAATGCCATGAATGTCTCTGATGATCTGATGACACACGTGGTCTGTATGCGCTGATAATTCTGTATTCAGCGTGTTGTAGAATCACCTGTAATTAAGAGTGTCGGCGCTGCAGGCTTTAAATCGCAGCTTTTAATGTCATCAGAGTGTTTCAGAGCAGCTGACATCAGATTATGGGTTACGGTTCGACTCAAAGCTTTTGACTGTCAGTCTGTCTGTGTGAATATTCCCCGAGGTCAAAGGTCAGAGCTCAGGACAGGCTGTTAGTTGGCAGAGACTCTGAAACGTGCCAGAAGACGGCAGACGCCTCGTCCTTCTGTCGCAAAGACCTTCCGGTGACTTTAAAGACCCGCGGCTTTAAACACGACCCATTTAAAGAGATGAATATTCATCACACCTACGATATATACAGCATACAAACGGGTGATATTTTACTATCACAGAGACACTGTTATAATATTTTAAATGAGCTTTTATTAATCAGCATATTAGAATGATTTCTGAAGGATCATGTGACACTGAAGACTGGAGTAACGATACTGAAAATTCAGCTTAAATCGGAATAAAAGTGCACAATTTTTACTCTATGTTTGATTAAATGTCACGTCACTGGGTTTGACTCGCAGTGGTCAGTGCTGATTGGATCTCAGTAACTGTCCGTCACCCGTGACTCTAACCCTCTTACATAACTAACTCTCCACACTTGTCCTCACTTTCAGCCACATTGACTGCATTCACTGTTGCTGTGTTGTGGAAGACAAAGATGTTTAAAACGATGTACAAGCAGGCGAAGAAACATCCTGGGGTGAGTTTAAGCCTCATTTGACATTTACTCCTCATCAGTAATGAGAAACGCTTAAATGACTGCAGCTTCGGCGTCACGCTCGCTATTGTGATGATGCGTCACTGGAATAGATTGTTTTTCTGAGAACAGGTGAGGTTTGTGAAAAGATGTTATTGACTTTCCATTTAATATGAGTATTGTAGATAATCCCATCTCAAAATGAGCATCACATTGAACGGTTTTTAATATTAGTCAGAGTGAAAGATTTATTTCCATGCATATAAAACAAAGGGATAAAGGCCTGAACATTACCCCAAACGGACAAAACAGACATTGTTTGCTGAAACAATCGCTCTATTAATGACAATAAGCATGTGATGACCCAGATTCATGCCGCTTGTTTGGCAGGTTACCAAGACCAAATGAACGACCGTTACGTAAACGTCACTGAACCGCATTAAGCCGCCAGCGTGTTTAACGTTGACATAAATTAGGAGTGATTATTATGTAATCTGTGCCGTTATACATCAGTATCATTTCCACAGCTTAATCTCTCTTTCAGAGGCTTGACATGATGTGAAAGGAGCAAGAAAAACCATACAATAAATACATAAATAAATAAATAACTTCTTAATCAGCCTGCTTAAATATTATTTAATTATTGCATTTCTGAAAATTGTTTTATCATAAATACCACAGATTTTTCTGGATGTAAACTAGTTTTAGGATTTAGGATAAGATAACTTTACGATGTTTAGATAATTTACTGGAAACAGTACAAACATACCAATTGATAAAGTGATTTTTGCAGTCTTTGATATTTAGATTTATGGAAGCTTGTTCCAGCCACAGAATTTAAAAAAATGAATGAATGAATAAATAAATAAATAAAATAAAAATTTCTTTCAAATTCTTAGTTTATATCTCACAATTCTGACGATTTACCAAAAAGTAAGAATTACAAAATAAAAGAATTGCGAGATATAAACTCACAATTTTGAAAAAAGTCAGCAATGCAATATGTGCAATTGCAGTTTTATAACTCACAACTGTGAGAAATCCAAATTGTAAGATAAACAGTCACAATAAAAACAAAAACAGAATTGCTGGATGTAAACTCAGAGAAAAAGATATAAACTTGTAATTATGAGAAAGTCCATCAGAATTCAGACATTTCACTTTTATCTGAATTGCAAGTTTATATCACACAGTTATATAACATGAAGTCAAGAACATCAGCCAGAATTCAGAGTTTAAATCTTGCAATTCTGAGTGTTTCAAATTGTGAGATGGAAAGTAACAATTCCCTTTTTTTATTTTTTAATTCCAAGGTGGAAACAGGCTTCATCTACTTTCATAGCAAAGACTCTCTCTTTCTGTCAGCATTTATTGTACGAAAGGACAGAAAATTCTTGGTTTTGCGGCTGCTGAATAAAGTTTAAGAGTTGTTGCAGGTCAGGAGCAGATGTTGCAGCAGATGCTGTTAAAGCTGTCTATCTCTCTCTCCCCCTCTGTCTCTGTCTCTGTCTCTCTCTCGGCCATCACACAGGTGTTACAGTGACTAACAAGTGTGACTTCACAAATAAATAAGAAAGTTGTCGTTTTCCTCACTCAAAAGTGTGAACGCTGAATATGACGCTCATGAGTAGAGCAGAGGAGCAAAGCAGCACGTCTGATGTGTTCATACAGTCTGTCAGCGTTTGTACAGTTATCACGTTTGATCATACGTGTACAGCATAAAAACACCTAAAATGATCAAAAATGGAATCATTTTAAATAAAGCGTTCAGCAGAAGCGCAAAAAGGTAATCGTGATAAACAAAAGTGCAAAACAATGCAAACTAATTATAGAGAAAATTACTTTCATTTTTGTACTTTCAATCGATGTTTCTTTTTATTCACACAGTATTAAGAGCCTGCAGCACTAGAACACTAAAACTCTAAAAAGCCACAAGCAATTAAAAATCTAAATCTAAAATATAAAAAAAATTTATTATTTAGTTACGCTTTATTTTAAAGAGTCCTAGTTGCAGTATAATAATCCTAATACAAGAATAATAGTCCTAATCTATAGGGTTAGGATTACAGCTCAAGTAAATGTTGATCTGAAACTTCATCATCACCATCATCATCATCAGAGAGCATAGATTTGATTTTGGTTGTCTGCTCTCAAACCAGCTAGGCATTTGTTAAAACCGCAGGTGTGTGTCCGACAAACACTAATAGACATCAAATGACCACAGAACGCCCGTCAGGATGGAGTCGAGCTGCCAGATGAAAGAGGAACCAAAGCAAACACATGTTGCGCTCGGCTTACGACGCTTAAACATATTTGATAAGCTAATTTGAATATCTCCCAGTAACCCCTGGGGGATTATGCAAATCACTGTTACAGGAGGCAGTTTTGACAACATAAGGCTAAGTCTGTGTCTGCCTGTCTCTCACTTTCTCAAACGCAGGAAAAATGTGGCGATTTTGGCATCCAAACTGATGCTTCGCATTTCCTCTTTTAATATGTATTTCTATTCTAATCCCTGTCATCATTTACACACACACACATACACACACTGAAGTCTCCCGGTAGGGTGTGTGTGTGAGATCCTGTCACTCAGTCTGATCGGCAGCGGAGTGTGTCACACGCACACACACATTAGTGGTTGCATCCTTGTCCGCTCAACCCAGACTGACACACACAGTGTGTCTCCATGCATATAAAAGAGTGTGTGTGTGCATATTTGTTCATTTAGACCTGAAACCTACTCAAGTACATGAACACACACACACTTCTAACTGCACAAGCTCCATTTCACACGTCGCTGCGTTCTGAAACGTGTCAGACGGCATTCATAACACACCTCATGCACTTCCCTTCTTCAGCTCAATGATGAAGCAGCAGTTTTTGCTGAGCAAGTCAGTTTGTTACTTAAACCAGATGAGTCATTACTCAGGTATTTACATTTATGTATTTGGCAGACACTTCTATCTAAAGCAAACTTACACTTCATTCAAGGTATATATATATATATATATGCATTTTCTTGGAATTGAACCCATGGCTTTGGCATTGCATGCACCATGCTCTACAATTTAAGAAATGCTACAGGAAAGCTAGATATCTACACTTATGCATTCGGAAAACACTTTCATCCAAAGCCACTTACACTGCATTCGAACTGTACAATTTATCAGTTCATGCTTTCATTGAGAATCGAACACAATGCTCTGCTATTTGAGGAATGCAACTAGAAAGCTATATATCTACATACATGCATTTGACAGACTCTTTTCACAACTCACACATTTTCAATTCATGCACTGCCTAGGAATCAAATCCATGACCCATGAACCCATGCTCTACAGTTTAAGGAACGCTACAGAAAAGCTATATACCTACATTTTCATGTAGGCATTTGGCAGACAATTTTATCCAAAGCCACTTGCAATGCATTCAAGGTTTACATCATTTCAGTTCATGCATTCCCTGAGAATCAAACCCATGACAGAAAGCTATATATCTACATTTATGCATTTGTATCGACATATCGACATACACTGCATTCAGGGTAAATAATTTATCAATTCATGCATTCTCTGGGAACTGAACCCACAACCTTGGCGTTGCAAGCACTGTATTCTACAGTTTGAGCTACAGGAACGCAGATCAATCTAGATATAAACATTCTGACGGTGTATCTATTTTTTAAGTTTAGTATAGCATTACAGTAGCTCAAAAAGTGAATCACGACTCTTGCAACACCAATGTCGTAGGTTTGATTCCCAAAGAATGCATAAACTGATAAAATACACCTTGAATGCAATGCAAATTTCTCTGCATTAAAGTGTCTACCAAATGCATCCATGTAAACATTGTTGAGATGTTGCTGCATGATTGTTTATAATTTTGCAAAATGTAAAGTATATTATCATCCAGCTCTAATGTGCTAAATGCAACTATAAGGCCTGAAAATATTTAGACAATATAAACAATAACAATTTCTGTAAATCCACTTTGACAGTCTATTTAAAAAAAAAGCGCAATACAAATAAATTTGACTTGACTTGAGTAGCACTGGGATACGCTCACCTGAACTCACACTGACGTCTGATGATCGTCTTGTACTTTCAGCTCATCCCTCAGTTCCTCTTCACAGTAGTGGGTTTGAGTGGAGCTGGTCTCTATCTGATCCGACTGGCTCGTGCACCTTACGTCAGGTGAGATGAAACCAGACCAGACTAGCAGAGAACACCTAGATAGCACCTACAAAATCATCACTTTACAATACAGTGCTCATGTTACTGAGCATTTACCGTATATTGTGGCATAACATTAATGAAATACACATATTTAAAGGGATAGTTCACATAAAAATGATCTGTCATCATTTCCTTACCCTCATGTTGTTCCAAACTGTTTGCATTTTTTCCATTGGATGTTCCAAAAAAAAAAAAAAAAGAAGAAAATGACCATATGATGAAACTTACAAACTAAAAGACAATCAGTCACATGACTTCATATTATTGAGCGCTGCTACTTTAATCTTGTAACAGCACAGTGTAACATGTAACATGGGTGCTGTAATGTAAGTGAAACAAACTATTAACTGTTGCAAGTGTTAAAAAAGTGTTGCAGACAACAAAATATTTTTCTTCATGTCTGATGTGTGAATGTATTTTCTTGGACCGAAATATATGGAGGATAAAATATAATATAAATGCTTTTAAAAATATATTTAATTTTTCTTAAACATAATTTTAAAAATATGCAAAAAAATGACCAAAAATATATTGGTAGAATATATAATTTTATAAATATATTTTTGCATATTTTGAAATATATTTGCTTTTCTCTTTTTTTGCTGTATAGGTTAAACACGATTATTTTAAAAATATGTAGAAATAATGTAAATGAAAAGCTTCAGTGGAAGCACAGATCTTCAATTAACAACACTGGAGCTCAAAACAGGTCTGTTTTTAATGGTTTGTAACTTACTGTTACAAATAAATTTCCATATATGGAGAAAATGAAGTTCCAGACTGTTCTGATTATTATTAATAAATTTAACAATTTATTGGACATTGACGCCACGTTGCTGTCGCCATGATTTAATAAAATGCCACTTGAGGCTGTTCATTAGTGATTTTACCATAGTAATAGGGCGAAGAACACTTCTTACCCGAGGTAAAATCATAACCGTTATGTTGGTTTAGTCTGTTGTGTGTTCATTCTTCTTCCTGAAGAACAAACTTTGCTTAATGAACGACGGCAGGTTGCCAAATAACTGGCCTCCGTCACCTCCGCCTGATAATTACCCTCCTTTACAGCCGGTCCTCCTCCTCCTCCTCCTCCTCCTCCTCCTCCTCCTTCCACTGCTCTGTTTTCACTCGCTCTCTCTTTCCTCTCCGGTCTGGCCTTACCCTCATTCTGTCAGCTGGGACAGGAAGAATAACCCTGAACCGTGGAACAATCTCGGCCCGACCTATCAGTACAAGGTAAACAGCCTGGCGACTGCTCTGTGATCAGCTGCAGACTGACAGGGCAGACAGATCCGTCACAGATCCGTCACCCCCGCTGTTCCCGGATCAGCCCAGTTTCATCTGCTACACCGGAGCGATGCGTGACAGGAGCTGCACGCTTGCAAACACGTTTGTGGAAACCTGCAATTGTAAGGTTTCAAAAATGGCGACGATTTAAAGGGGTTGCGAAATGGAGTGAAAACATCTGAGATATTTACACATATGACAAGTTACTCTACAATAAAGATGTACACAAGTTTCAGAACTCAAACTATCTCCCCAGATTGAAATATTTATATGTCTCGTGACGTCACGATTCCCCTCAACACGGCCTTGTGGACTGGGGGCCAAAAGTTTACCATTCAAATTTGTCAATTTAACACAGTAAAACAGTGTCTTTATATGTACTAAAGCAGCACAGTAAAAAAAGTCAGTATACACACAAAAAGTTAAAAAAATTAGGAGCAGTCAAAATATCAGGAGCGCCTTCTAATAGTCAAAAAAATCTCACTCCTTAAAGTGATTTACAGGGGAATTTTGATTTTACCTTTGTAATGGCATTTTTCTAACTTTATTAAAAGTATGTCATCTTTTATGTCAATTAAAAAAAAAGATATTAGCTTTTTAAAATTTCTAATTAAAACAACAGAATAAGAATAAGTTACCAATCAAATGAAATCAGTATTAACAAAAATAATTTGTACTAGAGGTGCACAGAAGAACACAAAGTGTCTTGTAGGTGTATTTTCATGTGTTTAATGAGGCTCAGAGGGGCATGAGTGCAATCAAATTCATAAATGCATGTTGAGATTAATGTTTAAAATATTAAATGATCTAAATAACTGAAAAGATACTTTAAAAATAAAACTAAATCTGCCAGTAGGTGACAGCAAATCACTGATTTAATTACTGAATCATTCATTCATTTGATTCGTTTGAACGGCTGATTCATTCAGGAATAAAGCAAGTGACTGTTTTTACGCATATTCATTAACGAAACAACATTGTGTTTGAAAGCAATTGAAAAAAAAAAACAATTGTGAATTGTTTCAAACTATTTTTGATGACGAAATAGAGCAAAATCAGACAATAGCGTTATAATCAGATGATGTAAGTCACTTCATATTAACTTCTTGTTTATTTAACTGTTGTATTAATCAATATCTCATTTACAAACTCTCTTAAAAATCATTAAAAGCTCATCTTAGTTCATCTTTATAATCGACAAATCTCTTATTTAAACTCTATCTACACTTTATGAAAGGTTTCGTGGAATACATGTCAGTGATACATTACTCTTATGTTGAAAAAACACGTAGAAACCTTTAAATCTCCCCTCATGGCAAACTCAGATAAGCTGATCGTGTCAGTCGCACTGATGCTCCGAAATATCGTTTCATAGTTGCACGCAGTAGTTTTCAGCAGCAAGTGCGACTGAAATGGTCACATCGTAGAGTCCTGCACATCCATCAATCCCAAAATCCAAACTGCTTTTGAATACGTCAAGTCAGTATAGAAATTGGATGGGGGCAAAAGTTTTTAAAAGGAACATGTGAAATTTGACTAGGTCAAGATGCACTTTTTCGAACATGTTACTGTTAAAACGAGGACAGCAACCAACAGAACCGCTGTATCTGTGACGATACATGCATATGTGACACAATGTTATGTTGGTGTCTATATACACCATTACACAGACAAACAGTGTGTGCTGATGCTCAAATTTCACCTGTTCCGTTTAAAGATTTTTGGACCTGTCAGCCTTCCATATCCATCAATCACAAGATCCAAACTACTGTTGTATAAAGATGTCAAAAAAGGCAGTCAAACTCAAACTGAACCCCTAAAAACTGCATAGCTTTCCTAAAAACACCAGCATTAGAAATGCATGGCTTAGGTTTATTTTTAATGACGTGCCTGAGAGACTGAAAAATAACGCTTCCATTTGTTCTTCACTTTTCACCACACTTACAATATCTTTTATTGAAAGATGTGCCACTGCCAAGCATTTTGTCCTAGGAGGAAACACAGATAATACATCTATTTTTAATCTTGCAGTGCGTTTGTAATAAACGCCAAACCAGCGTTTAACGCTACAAAGACTCCAAGTGTATTACCATGTTGTAATATGACAACTAATGACAGTACTTTTAAAACTATAGACCAAAACGAGCTATTTGTGCAAGCAAAAGCAATTCCCAACACTGCAGTCATTATGGTTGCATTATTTAAATTTCTTCTGCCTCTGTAAAACTGTAAAAGAGGGCGTGGCTATGATGCAATGAAATTAGCCAATCACAGCAGTGGGCGTTTACTTCTGTTTCTGCCACTTCAAAATTGAGTTTTCACAGAGAGTGAGAATGAAGATTCTCACTGATAGACCTTTTTTGTGCAAAAACTTTATGAACTAACCTAGAGAAACAATGTAAAATCTGAAACTGCATTTCATGACCCATTTCAGATGCACTTCTAGATGCACCTGAGGCTCGTGTGAAAAACAGCGCTCGTTCACGTCTAAAGAAGGAATAATTTATATCGCAGCGGGAGAATGTTCTGTTCTCGTTTGGAACATCTTGATCACCTCCAACGATTAATGAAAGTATTAACACAGGCAGATGGAGAGAATAAGAGAGTTTCCTCTCCTTCTTCCGGGAAGTTTGCGTTCAGGCGCACGAAAGGTCACGATTCGACATGTTTGATTCTCAACAGGAGCCAAAGGTCAGAAATCAAGAATCCAGCGGCGTCTCAACATTAATCATAATGAGAGAAACAGAAGCAGAGAGAGAAAGAGTGCGATCAATGAGAATATGAGAATAAAATAACAGCGGCTGAAGAACGTTTCTCCTGTCACGCATTCACAACGGAAACACGCTTTCTGTCATATAAAAGCTGACGCCCCGAGACCTTTTCACAAAAACAGCAAAACACGAACGCGGGAATTGCGCATCTGTGAGGTTTTTCAGCCTGAAAATGCTGCGTCTGATCACTGAGGAACAGCTAATTCTCCCCAACAAACATTTACAAACTCAACTTCTTCTTAACATCACACTGATCAGTAGACATGTGCATCATGCACTGACAAGATGTAAATATTCTGGATTCATTTCCTTTATTAAATCAGCTCACAAACCCTCTCTTATACACTTCCTCTGAAAAAAACAAACAAACACAAACACGGAGCCGGATCACGTAATGAGGGCCAGCGGAACCTGTCAGACAGTCTGTGTGTGCGTGTTTGCGCTCCTGTTTGTATGCATGTTGTTTTGTCTTTTATGATATTCTGATGATCTTAATTTACGCTAACTACATTTAAATGTATTCTCTCGCTCTCTCTACACAGTTGGTGGCCGTCACCACAGACTATGAGAGTCTGAAGAAGGAAGGACCTGACTTTTAAAAGACCTCAGTGGAACTACAGGCGCACACACACACACACAAACACACACACACACATTTTACTAAACGATGCATCCCTGGATGCTCCTGCTGCCACTGCAAACAAATGAAATCAGTTCTTTTAATAGCTAGAAACACAAACAAAACATATTTTATAGCCATTATTGTTCGTTCAGAAAAAATAAAATTAAAAACATTCTAATTGTAAAGAGATCATGAAATGATAAAAAAATACCTGGCAAACAATCAAATAGTCATTTCTACTAGATGATTTCATACCAACACTGGCATGAGTTAGATTCATAATAGACTTTCTTGTATCTCATCCACCATCCTGTGTGCATTTTCCCACTGATCTCACTGTAAGTCATTCTTGTGTTCTTTAGCCAGAAGAGTAGTTTTTGGTGTCTTTCTGTTCTGTATCATCAAAGATCTGAAAATAAAGACATATTCATGCAAACACCAACACAACATGTTTTTTTTTAAGGCTTAAAGGGGTCATCGGATGCTTATTTTCCACAAGTTGATATGATTCTTTAGGGTCTTAATGAAAAGTCTATAACATGCTTTGGTTAATGGTAGTGTAAAACAACACTTTTTTTTACCTGGCCAAAATCAGTTCTGAAAAATCATCCTGTTCTGGTCGATGTTGCTTTAAATGTTAATGAGCTCTGCTGTCCCCGCCCCTCTCTTCTCTCTGTGGAGTGACGAGCCTGTTTACTTTAGCCGCATTTAGCCACAAAACTTGCTAACTAGCACATTATTAGGAAAGGCGACTGCAAAGATTCATAAAAAAACCCCCGCTTATACTCACTTCTGTAAGTGAAGCTGGATCACAAATGATTCATGCAAACATAGACGGATATATGTAGATCGGGAGGCGCATTCCCTTCACAAACAAACGTAATCCACTGCATCTTTAGCAGCTCAGATGTCGGGAGTAAATGACGACCACTATGTTTATTATTATATCCAACATTCTTGTCTACGTCCCTGTTTTGGCATCAAAACAATGACGATCGGACCGTTTCAGCTCATCAGGGCGGGTCTAAGGTAAGACGGCCGTGTCAATCAACTATCGTGGGAGCGGCCTCTGATGGTGTGTCGTCACAGAGACGAGATGCTGAAAATGCAGATTAAACAAAAATTTTCAAAATCATTATAGGGTGCTTGTGTACACACACTGCCAACACACATTTATCTTCAAACAACATGTAAAAGTGAATTTTGCATCTGATGACCCCTTTCAAGAAGCTGTTCTGTCATCATTCCAAACCTGTATGAGTTAGTTTCTTCCGTCTTCTTCATTTAACTCATATGCTATGTTCCAAAACGTATAAAATCATTCGATAAATTTGTGTGAGAAACAAAGCCAAATTTACTTTGAACATCACATCTGTGCACGATCACATGTGATGTGTGAAGATGCAGAGCGGTTTGATTCTCAACTGATCAAAACTTTCCGTGAAAATGTTCATTTCTGTCTGAACTATTCTGTGAAACAGCATGAGAATGAAATGTGTTTGTGACACGCATCGCAGTTTTGAGTCTCTATTTGTTTGGGAACACAAACGTGCGGCGTCTTTGTCCAGCCGTCGAAAACCAAATTCCTGTGGCCCTTTAGAAAAGCTTCTAAGTTTGTTGTGGGCATATTTGCGGGACATTAGGAGGCAGAATTGCCGGCCGGCGTGCGCATAGTGAGAATAATGCATGTTATCTAGCAGCAATCACTCCTGTCCTCCGCACAGCTGGGTACCGACACACACATCCAGCGCTTCAATAAAGGATACGCTCCTCGTCTCCCCGCGTTCACACACACGCTCTCCGCTCACCTGCGGCGTGTGTGCGCTGCTTCTGTCAGGCCTCCAGCACATGCTGACAGGTAATCAGGCTGCTTGAAGAAGCGCATCAGGCATAATCACACACAGACACACACACAGGGGCCGTCATTACCTAAGCGGAAGGCGCGGCGACCCGTCATGATTGCATTGCCTCCATTTGTTATTCTTTGTATCGCTATTCATCTGCAGGCCAAAGGCAATCTACACACACAGCGAGCACGAGACAGTGAAACACCTCAGACCGTCCCGCAATACAAGCACAGATAACTACAACAGCTACAATATCAGAAATAAATACAAATATGCATATTCTGCTTTGATATATACGTGCAAGCTGTAAAGATTCATTCGAGTCTCGAGATTCGTGATGGTCGCGTTTGTCAGATCATCACTAATCAATCAATCAATCTATGAAAAATGAAAAAAAGAGCATGCTTTTTAGTTTAATTACACCTTTTGTTGCATGTCATCAGGGTGAAATCTTATGCGTTTGTATTTTTATGTTCATTTGAATTAAAAAAAAAAAATTATCTAGGGAACAGAGATGCTAATTAACTTGTACTTTAAACGTTATGTACAATGCATTGGTTTTAGTGTTTGTGCTATAATCCCTATACAAATAAACAATGTCAAGCATCTTGATGAATTGTACTGAATGTATGCAATTAACAATTATTATTTAACACTTACAGAATAATATGAAAAAACTCATTTTTTTAACATTATACATAACATACTTTTTGATTACTTAAAGATTAACCGGCAACAGTGAACATGCAAATGTTGTTAAAATACTGAAATTATATTTCGGACGTCACATTAATAGTCAGTAGATGTGCAGTTCACAAAATTAAATCTAACTTTATCACACTAATGCAGTCAGTTTGGCAAAATTAATGTCATTTACATAGTAATAAATGGTTAAATGACTAAAATGAGTGATAATTCAAATACTAGTATACACTGGACTAGTGGAAGGCATGTGCAATTACACAAAATCTGGAAGACTGTCCAAATGTAAGTGAACAGACTTGAATCAATGAATTATTAATAATTTACTGGCACAGTGTGATATGTAATCATGTAATCCATAAAAAAGTAACTAATCTCATTGTGAGCATTTGAAAATGTAATGTAATCTAATTACAAATACTTCATTTTTGGAATCTGATTAAATAATCCAGAAAACATGTAATCAGTTACTACCCAGCACTGAAGGCAATACATATGAACAACAAAAACATCTTAGGGAAGCGGCGCTGTCAGTCAGTTCTGTCCTCCAGCTCCATGTGCTGCATCACACACGTTTGAATGTGTGTGTGTGTGTGTGTGTGTGTGTGAGGTGAGAACAGCTCCTTAAGCCGCTGGTCACAGCTGAGACTTCAGTGTGAAAATCTGCTGCTTTTTGTGTGTGTGTGTGTGTGTGTGTTCAGCGTCACGGCTCAGGTGTAAACAAACTGGGTGTCAAACGTACACAGAAAATGCACTTCAAATATGAGTACTGGAACAAAACATCCCTCCAGTATGTAGATAAAAACACACGAGTGAAAGCAAAGATGTTCCACATTTAACTGTGCTTGATGCTAAAGGTGAACTGTCCATTAGCGATATCCTGCAATTCCAAGTTCATATCTCACAATTCTGAGTTCATATCTTGGAATCCTGAGTTTATATCCTACAATTCTGAGCTCAAATCCCGCTATTCTGAGTTCATATATCACAATTCCCAGTTCCTATCCTGCAATTCGGTATTCATATCTTACAATTCTGAGCTCATATCTCACAATTCAGAGTTCATATCTCACAAATCAGAGTTCACATCAAGCAATTCCAATTTCAACTCACAATTCCTATTTTATCTCACAGTTCTGAGTTCATATCTTACAATTCCAGT
This sequence comes from Labeo rohita, assembly GCF_022985175.1. Lineage (NCBI taxonomy): Eukaryota > Metazoa > Chordata > Actinopteri > Cypriniformes > Cyprinidae > Labeo > Labeo rohita. Next base: position 35,140,148 of record NC_066874.1, on the reverse strand, counting down.
TTCACATCTCATAATTCCAAGTTCCCATCCCACAATTCCAAGTTCACATTCTGCATTTCCAAGTTCATATCTCACAATTCCGAGATCATCTCTCGCAATTCTGAGTACATATCTTGGAATCCTGGGTTTATATCCTGCTATTCTGAGTTCATATTCCACAATTCCGAGTTCATATCTCACAATTCCGAGTTCATATCCCACAATCCTGAGTTCATATTTCAGAATTCTAATTTAATATCCCGCTATTCAGTTTATATTCACAATTTTGAGTTCATATCCTGCAATTCCAAGTTCATATCTCGCAATTCCGAGTTCATATCCCGCTATTCCTAGTTCATATCTCGCAATTCCGATTCATATCCCGCAATTCTGAGTTCATATCCCACTATTCTGAGTTCATATTCCACAATTTTAAGTTCATTTCTCGCAATTCCGAGTTCATATCCCAGGATTCTGAGTTAATATCCCGCTATTCTGAGTTTATATTTCACAATTTTGAGTTCACATCCTGCAATTCAGAGCTCATTCTCACAATTCCGAGTTCATCTCGCAATTCCGAGTTCATATCTCGCAATTCCGAGTTCATATCTTGCAATTCCGAGTTCATATCCCACAATCCTGAGTTCATATTTCAGAATTCTGAGTTAATATCCCGCTATTCAGTTTATATTCACAATTTTGAGTTCATATCCTGCAATTCCAAGTTCATATCTCGCAATTCCGAGTTCATATCCCGCAATTCCTAGTTCATATCTCGCAATTCCGATTCATATCCCGCAATTCTGAGTTCATATCCCACTATTCTGAGTTCATATTCCACAATTTTAAGTTCATATCTCGCAATTCCGAGTTCATATCCCAGAATTCTGAGTTAATATCCCGCTATTCTGAGTTTATATTTCACAATTTTGAGTTCACATCCTGCAATTCAGAGCTCATTCTCACAATTCCGAGTTCATCTCGCAATTCCAAGTTCATATCTCGCAATTCCGAGTTCATATCTTGCAATTCCGAGTTCATATCCCACAATCCTGAGTTCATATTTCAGAATTCTGAGTTAATATCCCGCTATTCAGTTTATATTCACAATTTTGAGTTCATATCCTGCAATTCCAAGTTCATATCTCGCAATTCCGGGTTCATATCCCGCAATTCCGAGTTCATATCCCGCTATTCTGAGTTCATATCCCAGTATTCTGAGTTTATATTCCACAATTTTAAGTTAATATCCCGCAATTCCGAGTTCATATCTTGCAATTCCGAGTTCATATCCCACAATCTTGAGTTCATATTTCAGAATTCTGAGTTAATATCCCGCTATTCAGTTTATATTCACAATTTTGAGTTCACATCCTGCAATTCCGAGTTCATATCTTGCAAATCCGAGTTCATATCTCGCAATTCAGAGTTCATATCTTGGAATCTGAGTTCACATCCTCCAATTCTGAGTTCATATCCTGCTATTCTGAGTTCATATTCCACAATTTCGAGTTCATCTCTCACAATTCTTGTTTTTTCCAGAATTGAGAGAAAACCGCCTGAATTGTAAGATAAAAAGTTGTAATTACCTTTTTTGTTTGTTTATTCCATAGCAGAAACAGCTTCCATATTATAGAAATAAAAAGTGACTTGATGTAGGCCTATTTGTGCAAGTACAGTAATGCTGTACAACGACTGTGTGTGTGTGTGTGTGTGTGTGTGTGTGTGTGTGTGAGGTTCTGCTCTTCATGGTGTCTCCTCAGAGTCTGTCAAGCTCTTAATTGATGTGTGAAGCGTCTTCCTCTCTCATCTTTCCTCCTCCTCGTCTCTCTGCGGGACTGTTATTGCTCTATAAGAGACACTTACACTTTATTATAGGATAATTACGGCACATTAGCCATTGTTTGGAGTTTAAATGGGACTCTAAAACGCCACTTAAGCCATCGACTCCGTAACGCCACATCACGGTCCTGCAGGGCTTTAATTATGACACGCGTTCAAACGCCGACGTGCCACTCCAAATAAACGAGCGCAATTAATTACGGCCGCTGCCGTTAATCCGTCCCTCGCTGAACGCCGCTGATTTATTGTCAAATTAACGGCTGTCTGTGCCTGCAGGAGGAGGAGAGAGAGATTCCCGATCATGTCAGCTCATCCTGAGATCCCGACACAAACACAAACCGACACGGACGAACGACGCGAGCGAATCCTGAACCCGCGACACGAACACACTGGGATTCACTCATCATCAGCTGCTTCAGCTTCCACTGGGATTTTACCTAACCTGACACACAGAATGACAGAAAAACACTGACATCTCAGTGAAAAACTCACATCCCACCCCACCCTCACATCCCAAAAAAAAAAAAAAAAAAAAAAACAACCTCTTTTAGGACCATTAAGACTTAATAGTATAGTAGAATATATAAATATTCTACTATTAAAATAAATAATATTATTTTCACATCACAGCAATTAATCAGGAGTTAAAATGGGGATAAAATGTTTAATAAGAGATAGTGTGTGGAAACAGAGTTTGTATTGTCAACTACAATAAACTACAAAAAAACTAATATCTTTAAAAAAAGTTCATTACTTGAAGTAAAAAAAAAAAAAAAAATTACTCAATTAAAATAGAAATATTTCAGCTACTGTAGTCGCTAAGGTAAAATTTCTCATTTTAAGTAGAAAGATACTGTAAAAAAAAAAAAAAAAAGTATATTTTAGAAGACCATTTCATTTTCTAACTTCAAAATTTCACATTTAATTCAGTGTTACTTGCTACTTCCTTGTAATTATTTTTAATGTTTACTAGCAATTTCCGAGTGAAAATTGTTTCTACAGTATTTATTCAGTGTATTAAAATAACTAATAAATTAATTAAAAAAACGAATAAATAAATACATTTTAATAAAATGATTTTAGATATATTTAATAATTAATATATAGACATTTTAAGAAACAATCTGTAAATCTAACAGATTTTAATATATTTAAAAAATCTATATAGACACAAAAAACCTAATAAAAATGACAAAAACAACAAGAACAACATCAACAAAATGTCTAAAACTAAGTAAAATTAAACAGAAAATATAAAAGATAAAAGTACAATCCTACATTGAAAGAAATGGTGTAGAAACAATTTTCAATAAATTAATTACAAAAAATAAATGTGTTTTCTTGCTTCTTTATTTAAAAAAAATATTATTATTAATAATAATTATAATAATAATAATATTATATATATATATCCTAAATCTAAAATAATCTCTAAAGCACTGGTGAAACTGGTTTAAACCATCAGTAAATGTACCTCTGTAAATGTAATGCTAAAAATAGATTGGATTCAAAAAAAGTTTCGTTCTTATTATTGTTTCTTGTGATTTTGGGCTCTGATTTGAGCTGGACAGACTCTCTCCACAGATGCTGCGTTTTAATGCTCCCTTTAATCCACTGATTAACAGCAGCTTTTTCAGTCTGTCACATTACGGCGAGATGTATTTTTAAATGCACGTTCCTGAATAATCCTCTGACTCAAAACACATTATTCCTCCGAGGACGACGGGCCAGAACGACTGCTGCGATCAGAACGCAGCCGATCGATCATCTCCACCCACGGCGCACACACTTACACTGAAAAAAAGAGCAGCCAAAAGAGTTGCATTTTCCTACGGCACGATTTTATTGGGATTAGAGGTTTTTAGAAAATCATTTGTAAAGATCTGTCCATTTAAAAAGAATCATTTTGTGATAAAAAGGTGTTTTGTCAGGCAGAATCCAGGAGAATGAAGGTGGAGGATTGCAGACGTGTGCAACGTGAAGAAGAGGCTGAAAGTATTTATCGATACCAGCGCGTTTGTTCACAATCGCGCCGTACGCCACTGCGGTAAACGCTCAGAAATCGCTCGAGATGAGAGCCGACCCATACAAACTCCAACAACACAGTTACAGTCTTTACACACACTACTGTACATTTACAAAACAGCTTCGATTATCAAAGGAGGAGAAGAACGCAAGTAGAAAAACGGCTCAGAACGAAAATGAGAATCGCAGTCTGTAAACATTTAGCATCATTAGTCTGTTAGAAATCTTTGTTCCTCGCTCCAAATGTAAGATAAAGATGTTAGTCGAGTCCTGAACAGCAAAAAAGGATCATACGTGAGGAATAAATCATCCGCAGCAGGGAAACTCGCTTCTAATGTCACTGAATCTACCGTCACAAACCGTCCAGCGCGTTCCGTTCCATCTCGTTCGATCCGTCCGGATTCTGGAGCTGTGCTGTGAACGTTCACGTCAGAGTCTATGCGCACTACTGGTTGTTTTAAGACTTTAGTTCCAGCAAATGATTATTAATGTAGTGATTGATCTTAAAGCTAAACCTAAAAAAAACAAAACAAAAAACAAACAAACAAAAAAAAAGAAAAAACACGCATGTTCGCAGGTCTAACGGTTGATCTGCTCCTGGTTACCAGGATCGGCTGCTTTAATGGTCGTGGAATCCAGGCATGGGGAACGGACGGGCGAAAGCCTCCACGCGACCGCGCAGATCAGCGATACGAGACGCCGTCTCTGCGTCCTCCAGCAGGAAACTCTTGAAATCTGACAGTTTTTCTGAAGGGAAAAACAAAAAATGTAAGAGAGACTGCATAAGACAGAACAACATTAAAGCTGCAATAATGTTAATTTTCTGCATATATCGGATCAAAAATACAGTAAAAATGTTGAAATATTTTTAGAATTCAAAAAGGCTGTTTTCTATGTGAATATCTGTTAAACTGTAATTTATTTCTGTGATGCGCAGCTGAATTTTCAGCATCATTACTCCAGTCTTCAGCGTCACATGATCCTTCAGAAATCATTCTAATGTGCTGATTTGATGCTTATTTATTACTATATAAATAAACAGCAAATCAGCATATTAGAATGATTTCTGAAGGATCATGTGACACTGAAGACTGGAAGAAGAGATGTCTTTAATGTCACTTTTCATCAATTTAATGATATAAACCATGATATTTAATAGGGCTGAACAAAATTACAGATGCCACAACTAAGTAATCATTAAAAGCCACAATTACAAAAAAAATTATTCTGCTTTCTTAAGATGTGTGTGTGTGTATTTTTCATATTATTAAGGGTATATTAAGTTTTTTTTTTTTTTTTTTTTTTTTTTAATTTTTACTTTTTTTATATTTAAAGAAGACACTATATATAAAAATGTGGCATGCAGTTGCTTCAAACAATGGTATAAAGCCATTCAAAATGTCATTCAATGTAAATTGTGATAATCATAATTGATAAACGCATTATGAAGGGAATAATTGACAATTATGATCATCTCTAATATTTAATAATAACAACCCATGACTGAGCAGAAACACTCAGATCTCAGAGTCTGTACTCACTGGTCTTCTTCTTGACGTCCAGAGCGATCTTGATGCCCTGATCGATGAAATCCACCACCTGCTGGAAATCAGACTCCTTGAACTGGCGGGACGTGAGAGCAGGGGTTCCTGGGAAACCAGAGGCATCAGTATTTGTGTGCGTGTTTGAGCATGTGTGCGTTTATATCTGTGTGTGTGTGTGTCTCACCGAGTCTCAGGCCGCCGGGCGTCAGCGCGCTCTTGTCTCCGGGACAGGTGTTCTTGTTGGCCGTGATGGACACCAGCTCCAGAACCCGCTCCGCACGCGCTCCGTCCATCCCCTGAGGCCTCAGGTCCATCAGAACCAGATGATTATCGGTTCCTCCTGAACAAACCAACACAACACTGATCTTCAGTCAAGTCAGTCCATCTGGAGGACGCTCTACGGCCGCTTCAACACATTTACAATTTCCTGATATAACAGCTCTGGATTATGAGGTTATTACGCATTAAATAAACATGAACAACCATTCACAACCCATTCGACTGCCATTATATATATAAAACAAAACCTGATTCTCTCCCTGATGAACTGACTGCATGTAAAAGCATCTCTACATGAGGGACTGATGATGTCAGACGAGGAGGACAGGTTTTTCAGAGGTGTTATGACATGTTATAACATTGTGATGAAAGATTATGAAGACAAACACCTATTTGTTATGAAAGCCTGTTTCCACCACAGAATTAAAAAAAAAATAAAAAGCCTATCAATAACTTTGAATTTCTCTCTCACAATTCTGACTTTTTCATTTCCAAATTGTGAGAAAAGGTCACAATTACTTTTTATTTTTTTATTTAATGTTTTCTTAATCAATGTCTTTAGAATAAAGTCACTGATGAAACTGAAACTCAGTGACTGTAATGAAATGTTTCCACAGTTATTGAAATGCACATTTTGTAACACTAAACGTTGCCAGTTATTTTAGTATCATTGAGATACTATTATTTAATTATTTTTTTTGCTTTCATGTTAATTTTAGTTAAACTCTTAGTATATTTGTCGTTGTTTTAAAATATGCCCATATAGGGTTTTTTTTTTAATACATTTTGTTTTAGTTGTGGTTTTAGTTATTTTAAATAACTAAAATACTAAATAAAGAGAAATGCTGCCTTGGAAACTTAAAAATAAATGAAATAAAATAAGTTTAAAGTTTTTTATATTTTATTTTATTTCGAGAAACAACTGTTACAAAAATTAACCATGGCTTTTACTATAGTTAAACCATGGTAACTACAAATGAACCATGGTTTTGGTATTCTAAACGTAGTTTAACCATGGTATTTGTTGTAAAACTGTGGTTTTAAAAATGTTAATCAGTATGCCCCCCCCAAAAAAAAAAAAAAAAAAAACACGTTTACTACACTTTTACTATAATAAAACCAAGGTTCATTTTGGTATAGGAAAAACATTTTTTTAAATGGTTTTAGTTTTAGTTAACTATAATAACCTTGTTTTTTTTATTATATTATTTTAGCATTAAATTACAGAGAACGAGTAACGCTGCTGTATGCGAGTTTCTAAATTTAGTCTCTCTATTTTTTCCTTGTTTGTAAAGTCAAACAAACGCAGTTGTGGATTTGTTTTGAGATTTTATTAGGGGAACACAAAAATTACATTTACACTTTATAGTAAGGTGTTAATCAGACTATTAATCAGACTTCTGCTTATGAGAACCTCAGAAATGTGCCAACGCTTAAAGTAAAGAATAGTGCGAGTTTTGCCGTTTATCAGTTTAACAGCAGTCGAACATAATCGTGATCCAGGTGAGACTGAGTCATAAACTGATCTGCAGCTGCTTCACACCATCAGAACAGAACGGAAGCACAACAACAACATGTGCGTCGATATGAAGCGCGTCCGGCGCGCGCAGACGTTCAATTATCCCTGCATATGTCATTCCTGCAGCGGTTACCAAGGAAACACACGGCGGGAAAAACGGCAGCCGATTCACGCGCGTTCACCGAAGGGCCGTTCGCACCGAACCAATAACATCGAGCGCACAAAAACATCATTAAAAGCGCTTCAGCGCCATAAAATCATCAAGACTTCAAATGAAGAGCGCAGCGCTGGACAAACATTCGTTCGGCTGCTGTTTTCTTCAATAAAAGTGATTTGGATGCGCCTCGAACCGGCCGACGACACATGAGAGAGCCTTTCTGTGAAACTATAATGAGGAAATTAGCAGCAGAAGAGATATTCTTTAAATAACCCAGTGTGAAAAATAAACATCACAAACAATTATTAAACTGAGGACTCTTAAATTAACTCCTTTGCTTTAGGTGGAAGAATGAAGTAAGTCTGACATCAGTGCAAGTATGCAAATGAGTTAAGAACTTGATCAATTTTACTTCAACAACAATAATAATAATAAAAAAAGTCTCATTTTAATATTCATTTAAATGTATCTCTGAGTGTTTTTTCCTCTTATGGTCAAATAAAGACGTCTCCAAGTGTCAGCGCTGCACTCCATCATCCTCAACACACAGGACTTTTGCATCACTTATTTTACACTAAATATACACTAGACCAGGGTTTCTCCAGGTTTTATGAGGGTACATTTAAGACTTTAAGACCTTTTTAAGATCAACTAAAATTTAAGGGAAAAAAATTAGGGGAAAACAATACAGCAATATGTTCTCCAAGTATAATTCAAGTTTTACTTTCAAATTAGCAACAATTCAGCGTCTAGAAATTGTTTTTAGTTCATTTGAGTTTTCCCTCTTTTCCTCGCTTTCCTTCGGTAAAAGCGCCGCGCACATTTTACTTTCACTTTCAAATTAGTAGCAATTCGGCGTCAAGCAGTTGTTTGCTTTTTTAGTTCTTTTGAGTTTTGCCTCTTTTCCTCGCTTTCTTTCATTAAAAGCGTTGTGCGCATTTTACTTTTCAAAATCCAAAATATTTTTTTAAAACAGGCGCATTTGCATTTGGTTTTGAAACTCTTCCGCCACAGTCTCATGGTCTCAGGTCTCTCTTCTTGTCAGTCAGCTCCACTCACTCCTTCAGGTGATAAATGAAATGTCTTTGGCGCACTGCATTGAGCAGCCGCGTTCAGTTTTAATTGTATTGTCTGTTCTCTAACTGAACTAAATTATTTTTATTACTATATAAAAAAATTTAACCAACAAGTTCTTCAGGTGACTGACAGCACATGCCGCCACCTATTGAAAGACCTAAGTGCAGAAATTACATTTTCACTTCACTTTAAAATGAAACACACAAGGAAACAATCCCTCATGAAAATTAATGCCATGATCATATGAATTTAAGACTTGCTGCTCTAATTTAAGACATTTTTAAGGAAAGGCAGTTTAAGACTTTTTCAGCATCAAAGTAGAGACACAAAACTCTCAAAATAGTTCCGTGAACAAAAACAGGGTTTCTGCAGGTTTTTAGAGACCTTCAGCAGAAAACTTCTGAAGGGAAAACAACACATCAACATGTTCTCTAAATGTCTGGAGAGCAAAATGAGTTGTATTAACAACACTTCAACATTTGAAAACACAACTACCAACAGATCTCTATTACTTTTTAATTAATTTTACAAAATAAACAGTTTATGTCTTGAATATCTCTGCTATCAAACACTAGATTATTCAAATAATGTTTTCTGTAACTTCTGATCACACTGCAAAAATTAAGTTTTTTAAAATCAGTGTTTCTGTCCTGTTTTCCAGTGCAAACGACTGAATATTCTTAAATAAAGATGCATTTACTTAAGGAACAAAATGACTTATAAAGTCTTTTTTTTTTGAGAAATTGATCAAAACTCACTTCATTTTTTGTTAAATTTGTCAGAATATCTTCATTTTGCATCTCCAGCAAAAGCGTCTTGATTTAAGGACGTTTAGATACAAGACAATCCACAGGAAGAGTTTAGATTTTTTTGCAGTGCATGCAATATTTACTATCATCAGTTTATGAATTTAAGACTTTCTGCTCCAATTGGAGACCTTTTTAGGCCTTAATTTGCAGAAGAGTGAATTAAACCTCACAGAAACCCTGAAAAACATCCTCTACACGTTTTTAAAAGCACTGAAGGGTCCATTTGACGGTTCAGCACGAACCACATCTATCCTCACTACTGGTTCTTAATGTGATCTGGGTTGCATTTCCTTCTGTTCATGTTTTTGAGGATAAGCGCGCCTCACAAAGCCTGTCCACTGCATGATTATATGACAGGATGACATTTAAAGAAGCACCAGATCTCAACCATTAGTAGAGCTTCATGCGTCTGAAGGTCTTTGGTGTGTCAGTGTGTTATGAAGACGCTCCCTACTGCTGCACTCCACACAACAAACACTGAATGATTAACAGAACTGTTCATTAATACTGCAGAGTATAATCACCTGCTTTAGTTAATTAGTTCATTAAAACCTTTATTTGTAGAGGTTTGAGTCTCACTACTGCAGCACACACTGACAGAACCGAGGAAAACTAACTTCATCTTCCAGGAGGATCCGCTGGCGTCGTCTCGGTCCCAGACGGACACGTTCGGCTCACCTGAAGAGAAAACCTAGAGCGCGGAACCAGACGGCAAGCGCGCGAAAACCCACCCGAGACCAGCGTGTAGCCCTTCTTCAGCAGCGCGTCGGCCATGGCCTTGGAGTTCTTCAGAACCTGAGCGACGTATTCACGAAACATGGGCGTCGTGGCCTGAGGAGAGACCCGATGAAGAACTATCAATTATCAAAAATCATAAATGAGCTCCCAAGCGCACCAGCCATTGTTCAGAAGAAGATGAGAGGGAATAGAAGAGAGAGGAGCTCCAGAACTCAGATGATGCTGCATATGGAAGCGCAGGATATTAATTCAGCGTGAATCAAAGCAGAAAGAGGGGTTGATCGGTACATCACCATGGACAACATATCAGCTGATATTTGGCAATTTAAAATTATTGTTTAATTATTTGCAAAATAGAAAAAATAAAAAGTAAAAATAAATTCTTTATGTTACACAATTATCAAGTACATTTTTTTCATATTCATTTTCTAAAAATAGAATTTAGTAAATATTACATCTGGCATTTTTATTTTTTTTCTCGCCCAAAAAATACTGTAATACCATTACAGAATCCAAAGTTGCGAAATAAATTTTAAAAAATTATTTGTCAAGCTCTTTTTCAATATGTACTCATTTCAAATTAAATACCAGTCAAAAGTTTTTGAACAGTAAGAATGTTTTTAAAAAAGTCTTTTCTGCTCACCAAGCCTGCACTTATTTGGTCCAAATGACAGCAAAAACTGTACAATTTAGAAATATTTCTAGTATTTAAAATGGCTGCTTTCTATTTTAATATATTTGAATATATTTTTGAATTTATATCTGTTATCAAAGCTGAATTTTCAGCATCATTACTCCAGTCTTCAGTGTCACATGATCCTTCAGAAATCATTCTAATATGCTGATTTGCTGCTCAACAAACATTTATGATTATTATTATTATCATCAATATTTAAAACGGTCGACTTTTGCTTTAAACTGCTGTTTTAAATTGATGATAAAGACATTCATAATGTTACAAAAGATTTCTATTTCAGATAAATGCTGTTCTTCTGAACTTTCTACTCAAAGAAACCTGAAAAATTCTACTCAGCTGTTTTCAACATAACTAATAATAATAATACATGTTTTTGAGCAGCAAATTAGAATATTAGTATGATTTATGAAGGATCATGTGACTGAAGTAATGATGCTAAAAATTCAGCTTTGTAATCTCAGGAATAAATTACATTTTAAAATATACTCAAATAAAAACAATTAATTTTAAATAGTAAAAATATTTCAAAATTGTACTGTTTTTGCTGGTAGTGTATATTTAGAAAATATTCTATAAAATAAATATACATTTTGTTAAGGTGGAGTGGTACCTGTCTGAGAGCCACGGCGACGCCGGCGATGGCGTGATTGTGCGGGCCGCCCTGAAGTGAAGGGAACACAGAGAAGTTGACCTTCTCCTCCAGGTCGTACATGACCTCCTTGCCCTTCTTATCCACCGAGCGCACGCCCTTACGGTAGAATATAAGCCCCGCCCTGAAAGAGGAGGAGAAACCATTAATGATGGAGATCACCAGAAAAACACAGATCAACCACCCACATCATCTAGTACTTTTTCTAGATTTTTTGTTTTATATTTGTTGTACAGCACTTTGGTTTCAACGCCTGTTGTCTTTTAATGTGCTTTATAATTAAACTAAACTTCTAAAAATGTGCAGTGCATATTGCATGAGATCCCACAATGCAATGTGCTAAAACTGACCTTCAGCTACCTCAGTCTGATGTGATTTTAATAAGGTTTTGATCAGGCATCCGACATTATGACATTTTTACACTAACCTAGATTAAAAATAAAAACTTTTTTTAATGTAATGTCAACATGTGACAATGTAACAATGTTACAAACTTATAATGTAACTGTAACTTACTGCATGTGTTTTGTTACACTACCATTCAAAAGTATCTTCAAAAATTGTGAAATATTATTATAATTCACAATAAGCGTTTTCTAAGTGAATATCTGTTAAAATATAATTGATTTCTGTGATGCGCATCTGAATTTTCAGCATCATTACTCCAGTCTTAAGTGTCACATGATCCTTCAGAAATCATTCTAATATACTGATTTGCTGCTCAACAAACATTTATGATTATTAGCAATGTTGAAAACAGTTGTGCTGCACAATATTTTATTTTTCAGGATACACAGATGAATAGAAAGTTCAAAAGAACAGCATTTATCTGAAACATTATAAATGTCACGTGATGAACCAAACTACTAATTTCTTTTAAAAAATGAATCATTTGTGCACCGAACACTGGCGGTGTACCAGTACTGCACACAGGCTTTGAGTAATGGATCACGGCGTCACTCGTTCAGCCGTACCTGGATCCTCGCAGCGATTTGTGGGTGGTCGTGGTGACGAGGTCGGAGTGTTCGAACGGCGAGGGAATGGCTTTCCCGGCCACCAGCCCGCTGATGTGAGCCATGTCCGCCAGCATGTACGCGTTCAGCTCGGTGCACAGCTGCCCGGAGACGGAGACAGACGAGAGTAATAAAGAGCTTTGAGTAGATTATGAAAGCATTTAGAAGCTCAGATCCGCGCCGCTCGCAGCAAACATCACAATCAAAGCGTTCCCGTTATCGTCCCATCGGAGAGTGACCTGACGAGATCCGCGCGCTTCTCCGGGGAACGAGACCCAGATACCGCAGGCGCTTCGCAAACACTTCTGAGCATGACGCCACGCTTTCAGGGTAAAAATAATCTCCAGATGATTATACACTGATAATTTTATGCACACTGATACTCTTAATCTGTCGTGGAGTGTGTGTGTGTGTGTGTGTGTGCGTGCGTGCGCGCTGCTGACCTTGTGTTTATCTTGCAGTGAAATCAGGCCACTGTGAATTCGAGCAACAAACATGAAACACACACAATCTCAGCCTCCAGTAGAAACCTGGAGCACGTCACACAAAATATGAAGAAAGAAGCTCTCAGAGATACAGATACCCTAGCGAGTGCCCTACATAGACAGCACACGGCATAGTGAAACATACATGCATTTTGACTTAGGAGGCATGACGTTTGGGCCTTCACATGCTGTCTATGTAGGGCACTCACTAGAACACATACAAGCTTAATAAATGAGAGTCGAGTCGTCATGAACTGAATGAGTGCTGCTGAATGGGATTCCGTGTATTTGACCGTCCATCAAACATGTTTAAACATCATTTCATCAGTGGTAATGAGAACAATCATCATTCTTATGTCTGTTTGTGTGTCTGTGATAGGAGATGTGATTAAAAGCTGACAGTGACACTGCAGTTAGAGTGTGTGTGTGTGTGTGTTCACTGTACTGTGATCAGAAAGTGTGAGGATCAGTGAGTGTGTTTGTCGTCTCTGAGGCGTCAGGCTTGAGCAGTTAAACACAAATGTGTCAGAGAGACAGACGAGTGTGTGTGAATAAAGAGCAGTCGAGACAGCAAAAATAAACTCAGGGAAAAAAAACGTTCAGCGTTTTTATCTAAATGTGTGTTTGCCCTGTTTGCACAGTTTTAAATGCAAACGCTTTATCAGTGTAAAAATACTTAAACCATTAAAAACAAACAAATTCAAAAAACCTGGAGAGGAAATCTTACAGTATAAACATTGTCATAAAATAAACTCTTATTTAAACGTCTTCATTTCATGCAAATATGATCAACCAAGATGTAGATGAGTTTGGATCCTCTGCAGTGAACGGGTGCCGTCAGAATGAGTCCAAACAGTTGATCATTTTTTTTTCCTCCAGTGAAAAAGTCCATCAGAAACCAGCCACATATTTGTTTAAAGCCGTTTTGTTTTGTAAATGGTGTTTGATCTGTGTAGATTTCTCTCCTGATTCAGACCAGACCACTTTTTCACTGGAGGAAGTGTTATTATGGATTATGGCCTCGTATTTTAGTCAAAAACATCCATTAAAGATGGGTTTGTTTCATCTTTTGTCTTCTCAAGATGTGAACTGATGGACTGGAGTGGTGTGGATTATTTGTGGATTATTGTGATGTTTTTATCAGCTGTTTGGACTCTCATTCTGACGGCACCCATTCACTGCAGAGGACAGTAATGGAATGACACATTTCTACAAACCTGGATTAATTGAGGATGAGCACATTCTGTGGGTGAACTATTCCTTTAATTTATGTGTTTATTTACGTGCAGCTAATCCTTTACGCAAATTAAAATGATCAAAATAATTGAATATTCAGAAATGAAAGAGAGACAGATTCAGACCTTCTTGATGCGGCTGTAGTCGATGAGGCGAGCGTAAGCGCTGGTGCCGGCGATGATGAGTTTGGGTCGGAAGAGTCGAGCCGTCAACTCCATCTGATCGTAGTCTATCAGACCGGATTTAGTCTGCGATGAAGAGACAGAGACTGTTAGCCATTAACACTATATTTCTGCATTCAGAAGCACTTTTTTGACATCCAGGTTTATCATCAACAGTTTCCCCAAACACACAATTTATTTATTTTAATCAGAAAATTAATCACAAATGATTCATCATGAACATGTAAATGTGCTGAATAAAAAAACGTATAAAAATACAAATAATAGACAAATTAAATTATAAATAAATTAAAACATAAAAACATTCATTTTTAATTAATTTAATACTTTATTTTTCTTTATTTACTTACTTTTCAATTTAATTTATCTTCTATTTATTTGTATTTTTATTATTTTTTATTCATTATAAATATAAAAACGAACAAAAATAATTAAATACAAATAAATCAAATCAATAAATTAAAAATAAAAAGCAAATAAATAAAAATGACAAAAAATACTTATACATAAAAATAAAATAAAAAAAACTGTAAATTAATTAAAAATGATAAAGATTATAAAAATTTATAAATAAAATAATTATAAATATAAAAACAAACAAAAATAATTAAAATCGCTACATTAAAAATAAAAAGTAAATATACAAAAATTATTTTAAAAATACAAACAAATATTTACAAGAAAACTCTTTTCTTCATTTCAATCCTTTAAAAAGAGCAATTGCAAAATACTCATACTTTCAGCTTATTTTCTTCATCGGGCAAATGGATTTACTACAAACACACAGTCTGTCTCACTGCTCGTCCCGTCTCACTCTCAAGACTCTCAGACTCTCAGTCTTCTGTCCTGTCTTAGTTTCTCTCTGAGATCTGGACAGCAGATAATCTCTCTCTCCGTCCGTCTGTCTGGTCACTCCATCACACTGACACCCGTCTGAGGGTCACGCTGAGTGTGTGTGTGTGTGTGTGTGTCTGAGGGCCGCCTGTCGATTTCCTATTATCTCTCCTATAGAGAGGACACTGACCACTCATCCATCACACACACACACTCTCTCTCCAGTTAACTCTTTATTAGGCTTTTATTATTTAGTGTCACTACGGTTATAAACAAAGCCACAAACAGCCGTAGTAAGCAGGAGGGTCAGGCGTGATGTGAACTTACGTTGAGTTTGTAGGGCATCGACTCAAAGTAGATGGAGGTGGCCGAGATCCGCTTGACGTCAGACATGTATCCGTGAGTGAGACTGACGGAGACACACAATTCATTACAGTCTATCAGACGAGCGGCTGAACGAGAGAGCGAAAGCGTGAACGAGTGAATGAGGGTCACTCACTGTCCGCCGTCGGGCAGGTCCAGGCCCATGATGCGCTCGTGAGGGTTCAGGACGGCCGTGTAAGCGGCGAAATTAGCTGGAGATCCGGAGTAGGGCTGAACATTGACGCCCCACAGCGCCGGGTCGAGGTCAAACGCCTCCAGCGCCCTCTTCTGACACAACAACTCGATCTGATCAACCACCTCCGCACCGCCGTAATACCTGCACACACACACACACACACACACACACCAGTGTGATCCAATCAAGCTACCAACCATCAGCTGAATATCAAAATGAATAGTTTTTAAAATGAACCATCAAATAAATACATATATAAATACATTAAATATAAAAAAAATTAAATGTATCAATTAAATAAAAAAAGAAATAACTAAAAACTATAAAATTAAATAAAAATGCCAATAGAAATAGCTAAATAAAACATCAATGAATCAAAAATAAGAAAGAAAACAAAAAAAAATATTACAAATAGAAATAAATCATATAGAAATCAAATAATAATAAAGTAAATGTTACAAATAAGTAATACAAACTAAAATAAATAAATTAAATAGATGAATTAAGCATAACAAATAAAAAGAGGTAAATAATAAAATGATAATACAGATAAATAATAGTTAAGTTACATAAAAATGAAATAATAAAAATATTATAAAAATACAAATACATTAAAAAAAATGAATGAATGAATGAATAAATAATGAAAAAAAAACAATGAAAGACAAAAATTAAAGACTAATTAAGGAATAATAAAATTCTCATGTAATTTTAAATAAATTCATATATTTGTATCCAAAAATACACACACAAACACATGCACATGTAAACCACATCAGACTAGTGTGATCCAATCAACCTACCAGCCTCATGAATAAATTAATTATAACTACATGCATAAATACATTAAATACAAAACCTATATGAAATAGATATATTAAATAAAAAAGTAATAAATAAATAAAAACTATAAATTAAAATACAAATTCAAATAAAAATAGTTAAATAAAACATTAATTAAATAAAAATATGAAAGATAAAGAAAAAAGTAAACAAAAAATGATAAAATATTACAAATAGAAAAAAAAATCATTCAGAAATCAAATAATAAACTAAATGTTACAAATAAATAATACAAACTAAAAATAAATTAATTAAACAGATCAGATAAATTAAATAAAACAAAATATATAAACTATAAATATAAAAAAGAGGTAAATAATAAAATAATGACAATACAGATAAGTTATAGTTACGTTAAATAAAATATAAATAAATAAATAAATAAATAAATAAATAAAAAAAAAAATATATATATATATAAATAAATAAACACACATAAACACACATACATTTATATACAAAAATGAATGAATTAATAAATAACGAAAAAATACAAACACATATGAACGAAATAGATATATTAAATACATAAACACAAAAAAAATAAAAAGACTAATTATTAGAATTAATGTACACATAATTAATGCATTTTTAAAAAAAATTAATATATTTATATCAAAAAAAACACACACACACCTTTTTCCCGGGTATCCTTCAGAGTACTTGTTGTTGAGACACGAACCTTGAGCCTCAAGAGCCGCACGACTGCAGAAGTTCTGTTGAGACACACACACACACACGGGGTGAACACTTGTCGTTCACTGCACACTCCAGTCATCATGTGGAGAAAAACGATCTGCCAGCTGCAGACAGACAGACAGGTGTGTGTGTGTCTCTCTGTCTGTGAGACGCTCACACAGCGTTATGCTAATGTCTGACCCCAGATCAGAGCAGATAACAGCTCTCCACAGAACACCCACAGTCACACACTCATGCAGAGAGCAAAATAACAATACAGCTACCAGCACAAACACATCCAGAGCTGGAGGAAGATGAGAATCGTGTGATGAAGATCTCAGGTGTGTCGGTTTCTCATGAGCCATTAGATTCATAATGAGTGAATGATTCAACGACTCACTCATTAACACTTTCTGACACCTACTGGTGCTTTTCAATTTTCTCAGCCCAAATTCATGTGCAATTCATTTGTGATTAATTCAATTAATTAATCAGCACATCATGTAATGAATTAGACTAATCTGAATGTCATGTGGAGTGACACGGGTCAGTCTGTGTGTCTGTGGGTCACCTCAGAGGCGATGAGCTCCAGTCCTCGGCACTGTCTGTCCTTCTCCTTCTGCAGAAGGTCCCACATCTCCGGGTCGTCCTGAGCCAGACTCTCCTGTCCCGTCCACGAGCGCTCGTCGTCGGCGAACGCCGCCGCCGAATGCTGGGATCTGACGCCGGCCGTGGCCGTAACGCGCCGGCACACGGGCTGAAACGCAAACACAAGATCAATCAGCACCAATCAATGACTGACAGAAACACAAACAGCACTTCTAAGAACATTATGAATATATAAGACTGCTCAGAAAAATGACTACAAATAGATCAATTCACTCACAAAATATCACCAATCAAATGCAAAATGAACCAATATATTATATCTATTATAGATATTTAAGTATTAAATAAATACAATGATACATTTATACTATATAATTATAATAAAAAATATTTTAGCATCTTTATTTAAACAATGTCTTTACATAAAATGTGTGTGTACTGTGTATATTAATTATGTATATATAAATACACATACAAGAAAGCAATTTAAAAATATTTACAGATGTATATTTGTATATGCATAATTAATATACACAGTACACACATATTTTATGTAAAGAATTTTTTTTTAATATATAAAATATATAATTTAAATATTTGCTTTTTTGTAAATGTGAATCATTATATATAGAAATATAAGTAATGTTTTCATAATAATATTAAAATATATATGTAATTTCTAAACATTTAAAATATTTTATTGAAATATTTGCTTCTTTATTTAAACATGCAGCACACTTTATATTAAATAATATTTTATAATATATAAAATAATATAAAAATATAAAAATACACAAATGCATATCATATAGCTCTTGCTATTATATAAGAGCAGCATGATTCATATGGCTTTATGATGGTGCAATAATAAGCACAGTATAAATATATTCTTATGAAGCACAGATCTGATGCCTGAAGGTGTGTAAACAACAAATCTTTTTTTTTTTTTTTAAGATGCAGAATATGACTGATGAAAATATGGAATATAGAGAACAACTGAGGCCAGAATATCTGACATACAGACGGAATCAGAGAGAATTAAATGAATTCTACAGTTCTACAGTGTGTGTGTGCGTGTGTAACGGGCCATTGGTGAGATACAATAATCAGCATGACGCTTTAATTCTGCTCCAATCAGCAACTCTCAACAGAAACTTTACAGCCGAGTGGAAATTCAGCATAACTGCTTATCTAATCTCACACACACACACACACACACACACACACACACACACGTGTCTGGTTCTCCAGCAGTGCAGCAGATTAAGGGTTTCTGGGTGTTGTTTCTTTCTTCGCCGTTTCATGCTCGACACATTTCAAGCGTTCTCACTTTCTCAACTCACAGATCTTCCTCCTCTGTGTTCAAGATCAGAAAAGCACTAAAATTACCACAGTATTACTAAATGCACCAAGCTAGTACCACAGTACAGTTTGAAGTCCATGGAAAACCAAGTAAATGTCTGGAAGTGGAATAACGTGCCGTCAGCTGCTCATTCTCACACAATCCTTCTGAAACGGCTTTATATTGTGAAAATGATCAAACCCACTTACACAACAACTACATACAAACGCATAAATAAACAAATAAACACATGTACCTGTATGCAGTGAGAAGACGTTTTTATCCAAAGCCATTTACATATGATGAACATCACATGCACTTCATCAAAGTCCATTATATTCACAGTACACAATGCCAGATTTATTAGAAAGTAAAATAAATAAATAAATTTACTTATTTATATATTCATTTATTTATATTAAGTAAATATTAAATAAGAAGGGCATAAACATACTGTTAAATTAGTAAATTCAATAAGTAAATAAAAAGTATATAATTGAAAAAAAAAATACGTAAATAATTAAATACAAATTTGAAATGATTGTGAATAATAAGTACATAATAAAATAATTAAATAATAAGTAAATAAATGACTTTAAAAATAAATAAATAATAAATACATAAGTACACAATGAAAAAAGGTAAGGCTAAAAAGTAAACAATAATATTAATAATTAAAAAAGTAAATTTTAAGTATATAATTAAACAAACAAGTAAAGAAATAAAATAATGAAATAAGTAAATAATACAACAAGTATACAATGAAACAGTTAAATAATAATTAACAAAAGTAAACAAACATGATTAAAATAAAAATTATGATTTTTTTTATGCAATAAGAGAGCATGAGTGATATGAGATTAGCATTTGTGTGTGTTTTGATGAGTTTATTATAATTTCAGAGCATCAGTAAAGAATTTTTAATGCTAGTGTACCATGGTAAAACCACCTCATATCATTACTGTACCGTGGTATTAATTCTCTCTCTGTAGCTCCTCCCACTTTGACCTCTGACCCCTGATTCATCTGAACTCTTTTTCAGGACACACTGTGCGGCACTGAACCGAACATTTCATAATTAACAGTAATAATGCTAATGAGCTCCCTCATGGGGTCCTGACGAATCGCTCACTTAAAAACTGTTATTAAAAAACAATTAGCTCAGCGACGCTACGCATTCGTCTAAAAGACGGACTCCAGCATCACAGCGGCCGAACGCCGGACGTCCGTCCGTCATCCGGCGCGACCGCAGGGCGTAACGACACCCGGGCGTCCCGTCACCTAGCGACTGCAGCACAATCATCGGAGAGAGTTCGAACGGTCGAACGTGAGCTGATTGTGAGACGTCTGCATGTTCCCATCAGCCCCTCTGACTGAACACACACAATCTAATTGAATTATGTAGCGAACGCCTTGTTATTGCAAACATGTAGAACAAACATCCTGCTCCATTTCAGACTCAATTTCCTCTAAACACAAACACACAGTTTGCAGTAAAAGCATGAAGTGATCACACACATTCAACACAACACAACCTGCTCCGTCAAAACATCTGCAAAATGCATCAATGCAAACAGTTGAATAAGTAAATAAGTACAAAATGAAGTAAATAAAAATAAATAAATACTAAGGCTGCACGATTATGACAAAAATCATAATTGTCGATTATTACCTTGAAATTGTAATTGCGATTATTAATCTTAAGCACGCAGAATAATCTATATGGATTTATTTTATTTCATTTATTTGTAATTGCGCCTTTGAACGATTGCATAATTGTGGCATCTGTAACTGTAATCACGATTAGAAATTTGTTTAATTGTGCAGCCCTAATAAATACATAAATAGACAAATAAATAAATGTATAAAATAAAGAACATATTAAATAACTAATAAATAACTATATAATAAACCCTTAAATAGGTCAATAAATAAACAATGAAATTAATAATTAAATAAGTAAAAAATAAAAAATAAATAAGTAATGAAACTATGAAATAAGTAAATAAGTAAAACAATAATAAATTATTAACTTAAAGTAAATAAAAATGTAATAAATACATAAATAAACAAATAAATATATATAAAATAATGAACACATTAAATAATTAATAAACACGTATATAATAAACAGTTCATAAATAAGTTAATAATAACAATTTATAATTAATAAATAATAAATAATAATAGGTATATAAAGAAACAGTTAAATTAGTAAATAAGTGAAAAAAATAAAATAAATGAGTACATAATGAAATAGTTAGGCAAATAAGTAAAACATTAGGGAAATAAATAATGAAATTAATAAGTGCATAATTAAAAAGTATATAATTAAACAAATAAAGAAAAAAAGAAATTAAACAATTAATAAATATGTATATAATGACACAAGTACATAATGAAACTAAGTAAATAAGTAAAACATTGGGTAAATAATGAAATTAATAATTGAATAAGTAAATGATTAAATTACAAATAAGCCCATGATTAAAAAAAAATCATTAAAATAAATAAAAGTAAATAAAATAATAAAATAATAAAATAAACACTAAAATAAAATAAATAATAATACATAAACAAATATATACATATAGAGAGAAAGACAGAAACTCGGTTTGTTCTAAAGACACGATTTAGCATCTGCTGGCTCTGATTCCCAGTGAAAGCATGAATTGATCACATGCACACCTTCAATGCAGTGCAAGTCACAAAAGCATCTGAAAAACGCAAAAGTGAAAATGTAATGAATGGAGTGGCATGACTTCTGTTAGTGTGTTCACCCACCCCTCTCACACACACACACACACACACACACGGGTCACCACAAACTGATGGGCCGCGTCCTTTGCTGTCGCCACTGCAGGGACACAGACGTGTGTGTGTGTGTGTGTGTGTGTGTTTGTCTCTGGAGTCACTGTAGTCTCACAGACGTGGCCAAAAACCGCCCACTTAGACTGGAAGAGACCATCTGACTGACATGTGACGTGACCAACCACTGATCGTCATCACACACTCGCTCTAAAACAGTCATAATCGAGAATAATAATAGCTTCAAACCCTACAATAACAGAAGTGGAAGTATGTAGTGATGAAAACATGACATTTAAATATGTTCAAAGACTTTGAAATGAATACTTTCTAAAACAAATGAATGCTTTTATTCATCAAGGACACATTAAACTGATCAGAAGTGCCAGTAAAGACATTTATAATGTTACAAAAGATTTCTATTTCAATTAAATGCTGTTCTTTTGAACTTTCTATTCATCTGTGAATCCTGAAAAATAAAATGCATCACAGTTTCCATTAGGGCTGCACAATTAATCAAATTTCTAATCGTGTTTACAATTACAGATGCCACAATTATGTAATTGTTCAAAGGCACACACATACAAAAAAATCATCATAACAATAATCATAATCGTGCAGCCCTAATTTCCATAAAAATATTGGGCGGCACAAGTGTTTTCAACATTGATAATAAGCAGAAATGTTCGTTGAGCAGCAAATCAGCATTTTAGAATGATTTCTGAGGGATCACGAATGCTGAAAATTCAGCTTTTAACACAGAAATAAATTACATTTTAACAGATATTCATATAGAAAACAGCTGTTTTAAATTCTTATAAAATTTCACAATTATTAATGTATTTTTGATCAAATAAACGCAGCCTTGGTGAGCAGAAAAATCGGAATATTTCAAACTTGAAAAACTTAAAAGAAATGGTTTTGCAGCAGCTTTAAAATAAACACTTTCCCTTTTACAGTCATATACTTTTAATCTGAAATTTTGATGCTGCAATAAAAAAGTTAATGGAAAACAATATTTGTCAACAACTAAAGTGCTTCCCCATTCTATAAAAAAATGAAATAAATAAATATTCAGCACTTTACCAGCTATTAAGACTATTATTATAACACTAAGAGAGAAAACAGGATGAAACAAGAAATAAATGAAACGAGGGTCAGATCTGAAATATTTTTGGGAGCCACAGAAAGACGGATGACAGACACACACACACACACACACACACACACACAGAACTGATGGATGTATTGTTTCATCATTTCAGGCGTTGTCTGCTCACATCTGCTTTTACGGTTCAGAAAAAAGCAAGAAAACATTTCATTTTGCTGATTATTTTTGTTATTTCCTTTCTCTTCAGAGCAAAGAGTCAATTTTACAGATGACTGCTGTCCATCACGCCGGCGCTAGACAACAATCAGCGGCGTAGCGCGGGTGTCGGAGGTGTCAGGAATATCGCTCGGGATGACACCGGCGCTGCCAGCGACTAATGGGCGAGCGGCCGCGACAAATTGCCGTCCGATTGGGCTCAGAATGACACGGGCGTCAGGAGGAGCGCGAGTGTGAGCGAGAGGTCGGCCGCTTCCTCCCGTCGGGCCAAAGGGAGTGACACGAACAATCAGGAGTGTGGAAAGCCAATTTCCCAGAGCGGCCCGCGACATTATCGCGCTAATCCAGGGAGATGGAGCCGGCCGCGGGGAGCACGTCTGCGCTTCGCCGGTGCATGATGGGACACTTCTGCGCTCGCCGAGGTGAAAGAGCGGGAAACCTCGCGCCGCGCGCCGGAATATTTCACGCGCCAGCGCTACGACAAATTAATATGTATCTAGTTTAAGGCTCCGAAGCGGCGGATTTGAGAGTCCAGATCTGCCAGTGAACCCCGGAAAGCTTCAAACCGGGACTCTGCTGGCTAAAAATACAGATGAAAGCATTAAAAATATATCCTGATCAATTATTAAACATGCATGAATATATAGGCGACAATCTGAATATGAAAATGAGCTTCTCACACGAGAGCTGCTCACTCAATCATCTGTGTGGCGCTTTTATCGCATGATGATGTAAAGTCAGACTGGGATTTGAGAAGAGATTCGATTCCATTTGTTAAAACCTACTGAAATCAAACGATTCTCATGGATCTTGAGAACACTTTCCTGAATCTACAGCAAAATAAAAAGGTGTTTCTATGTGAACTGACTGTGATGGAAGACTGGACACAAAAATATTAAACATAAAACACATCTTTCTGTCATGTTTTAAAATTGCACACAGCGTGAGCAGCACAGTCTGATTCACAAACGACTCTTTAGAACGAATCAGTCAAACTCATGAGTCGGATTCAGCTCAGTGATTATTTTTACTCACTCAGTGAATCAGTTTTTATTGTTGTCCATCTCCAAATATATATATATATATATATATGGGGTGTCGCAATACACATTTGCATTGAATCGTTCGGTACAAGACTTTTGACTCGGTACACATTACAGACCGAGCGATTCGTTGGACTAATCCTTTTATATTTGGAAAATAAAAGAGCTTAAAATGAGGTACTTTTTTAGAGTTTTCCCTCTTTTCCTCGCTTTTAAACCGCATTTTACTTTCACTTTCAAATTAGCAGCAATTTGGCATCAATTAACTGAATGGACAACAAACTCACTTTTATTAAACATAGAACCTTTAATTCATTAATAAAACGAAAACAAACACACCATGCTATAGGCCTAATATAAAATAACTAATAACTTACACAAAGTTTAAATATAAAACACTGAAAATCAGCAAAACATGGTGGTACCAAATAAATAAGAAATGAAAAAAGCCTCCAAAATCATCTTAGATAAACAGCAAAAGTCAGAAGGTCTTCCAAATTCTAACATATTTTTAAAGCAGGCGCTTTTGTATTTCGTTTTGAAACTAAATCTTTCAGCAACTTCTTGTCTTTCTCACCTTATACTTTATAATGTTAGATTTAATAATTAAAACAATTGTAAAAATCAAGGAAATTACTCTGGCATTTCTTTCTTTTTGAAGTTATGAACCATTATATTAGGGATGCACCGAAATTTCAGCCACCAAAAATGATTTTGTTTTGCTAGTGTTTGAACAGCACACGAATACTGCAATCAATCAGCATCACAGATCACATCAATATACCACAGTATTACCATCTGACAGCATTACTGTACCATGGTACCACCATGGTATTTCTACTGTAAGCTTATTGAACAGCTAACATGATCTAAACACAGAAACACACTAGTCAAAGCTAAACTCACCACACCAGATGACTGCTTAACTAGTCTCACATCACTTTTACAACCCGTCTGAATGAACCGGAGTCCTGAGGTCTGTTACCACAGTAACTCACCAAAGCATAAAGGCATGTACAACTACACAATAAGGACGAGCCGCTGATCTGAGACCAGTGTGAGAGAGCTTCAGACCAGCTGACACAAACTGAGCCGAATCTGATGATGACACACAAACACACGTCTTTCATAAGCACAGAGTTTTCTGTGTTCTGTTTGCATTCTGCTGTCTGGATGAATCTGCAGGAATGTATTTGTGAGAGGTGTGGACACAAAGCTGACGTCTGATTGGCTGTTCAAAGTATGAGCTTTGGCATATTATGTAGAACAACAACAGGTTAATTATTGAGTCGTTCGGCTGCAGCTGCTTATGAAAGACGACTGATAAGAAGACGGCTGGTCAGCAGACGGTCGAACCGGACTAAATAAAAGTGCGACCCTTTAAAAACCGGTTTACTGCACGCAGAACAAACCAGAATGAAAACAATTTACATTTATTTGAGAAGCAAAACTGTGCATTTGATTGTTTTTTTTTTCTCTTCACACACTATTTTTAAAATATTTTTTTAAAAATAGCTTTGTTTTTCTGTTTTAAGCACTAACCACACATTTTGTTCATATGCTTCTTTGCATTAATATATGCAGTATTGTTAAAAGAGATTAAGAAATATAATGTTAAAAAAAGATTAAATCAAATAAATTCACAACAGGGTTTTGTAATTAATGGTAAAATGATAATACAACAAAGAAATAAATAAATAAATAGATAGATAAATAAATAAATACATAAACAAATGCATTTAAATAATGCATGTAAATAAATAAATACATACATTTTTGCATTTGGCACATGCTTTTACCCAAACCAACTTTTACTGCATTCAACAACTTTATTTTTATTGGTTCACGAATTTCCCAGTACCAACAAAACAGGTTTAAACATCCTTAAAATGACTTGCATTTACCTTGAATGAAAAATGTGGAAGATGCTATGACTTGTTCTACAAAAATAAACTGCATTTATTCTCATTCAGGTTTACAAATATCGTTCTACAAATATTTTTTCCACCATTTCAAGCAAAACCTCACAGCAGTTTGTTAAAGTTATGCTTAAAGCAAGAAAACCTTTCATTTTACTGGAAAACAGACAAAATACTGATAATGAAAATGATTTTTTTGGTGCAACAACACTTGAACAATCAATATCAAACACTCCAGACTTTGATGGCAGAAACACAAACAGCAGATCCAAATGGTCAAAGCTGCTCAGAAAACACTTTCTACAGAACTCAAGTGACTACTAACTAACGCCCTTCAATAAATCGGGTTAATTCAGTCATCAGATCAACGACAAACACAAAAGACGCATTTGTTTCACATTCAGAAGCACGTTCAGCTCATTTCCCATAACAGCAAAAGCACGAAAGCACGTGAATCACAGACATAACGAGAGACACGCGACTGATGAACCACACACACTTCTACACACCACGGTATCAGACAGGAATACCACGGTACTCTCTTGTCAGTGGTTTAACAAACCAACAGTTACTAGCAGGAAATCAAGTTTCATAAAAACATGCCAGCAAGTGCCAAATACAACAACTCTGAGCTGAATGTTTTTCAAAAACTCTGAAAAATAAATTCAGTATTATTAGCTGATTGTAAGAGCGTGTGTTAGTTAAGAAATACTGTGCTGTACTTCGCACTGAAACACATCTGATCTCTGAAACATGACGTTGCTCTTACAAACTCAGCAGAAAAAGAAAAAAGACAAACACACTCAGATGCAAAAGACTGTTTATCTCACAATTCAGACTGCTCCGAATTCCAAAATCTAAACTCTGAATTCCAACTTTCTTTCATGCAATTCTGACTTCCTTCTCAGAGTTAAGACTTCACATCTTGCAATTCTGTTTTTCTCCTTTTTCCATCTTAAAATCAAACATAAAAAGGAAAGAGCAACTTTTATCTCACAATTCTGTTTATAACTTGCAATTCTGTGTTTACATTTCACAGCTCTGAAAAGAATTGGAATTGAACTGAAAAAGAGATAAAGTCGCAATTATCTTTTGATTTTTTTAATCTAATAGCAGAAACGGGCCTCCATAGATTTCAGATGTAAAAGCACTGTAAATAAAGCACTGCATGTGAATGTATGAAAATGCATGTGAGTGTTGAAGAGGAATCATGCTGAAACACATCACGAGTGGTTGCATCATCTAACTAGTATGACCAGACTAGTTAACACAGATCTGCTGTTTACATCCTCACAAGCATTGCCTGACGTCTCAGAGTTCAGTAACTTAATGTTCACTGTTTGTAAGTTTAATCTTAAGTTAATGACGGATCACAAATCCAAACATTCGAAACTGTCAGAGATTGTTATGCAGCTGAAAAGTTGCAGCTTGTGAAACTTCTGCCGGAGGACAAAACTACACCCACAAACTACACTTGTAAACACCAGTCCTTTTAAAAACCATAGAAACGTGATTTAGAGACTATAATCGAGCAGTGAATCCCGTGTGGAGCTCACACTCAGATCAGACTCTCGTGCCACGTCTATCGGATCCTCCGCGACTCCACACGCGCTCCAGACACTCAATAACACACTCATTCACGGGTCTGCAGGTAAAATCTACATCGACACACAACGCTTGTTCTATCATGCATGCACACTGATGAATATTATCGCTGTATTGATGCGATCCGGAGCTTACAGCGATCATAACGCGAGCTCTCCGTCCGCTTTTGCGTTATTGTGCATTATAATACGGTTATGAGTGTTTAAACTCACCCTGATCAGCTGTCTCAATGTCAATGTCAACATGGTAAAGCAAGTCAACTTCTCCGGTTCCAGCAGGTTTTTGCGTTCGCACGTTTTTGTCCGTCGCCTTAATGACAGCAGCGGATTGACGATAAGCGCGAGTGCTCATGGGAAATGTAGTCCTGTAAGAGAAGCGGCAGCTGCGCAGTAGGGAGTTTACGACGCTGGCCTACAAACTGACGTCATGACTAACGTCCAATACATGAACTGAAGTGATCTTTCTTTTTTTTATTTTATGCTGTACAGAAAAACTACAGTTGATTGCATTAGATTTTATGATTTATTTTCTTTTTTTTTTTCGAGTGTTTCCTACACGGGACGAACTGAAGCAGTTATTTTATTTTAGTATGGAGATACTATTATAGTTTTGTAAAAATATTTTACATTTGTTTATATATATATATTAGTTTACATTTGTGTTTTACCCCTTTTTAACTATCCTTAAATTTTAATTGAGGTAATTTAATACATCAAAGTAAACTATAAAAAAATGAGAATTTTTTTGCTGAACAAATATAAACAAACAAAAAAGTTATGTATATTATTTAATTCCAGTTTTTAGTTTTTTTTTTTTAAATAATGGTTTAAATTTGAGTTAACTGTGGTTTTCCATAAAATATCTCAATTAATGTAACTTCATAAAAGTTGCATGCATAGACCAATAATTATGTAATATTTGTTGCTGACACGGATTGCTGAAATGTCACCTCAAAAACTCACAGAGATAATTTTACATTTTGCATTGATTCATTATTTATAGTGGCATTAATTAAATACACTATAGTCTTTTATTTGTAAATAAGTTGTAAATAAAACAAAGATTATTAGAGTTTATTTCACAAGAAAATACTGGTGATTTAATTAAAATTTCATATTTAATTTAGTGTTACTTGCCTTTTCTTTGTAATTAAGCTGAAATTCAGTAGGAAACTGTACACTGTTTTTCCAGTATAATTACATTTATTTACATATATGACCCTGGACCACAAAAACAGTCAGAAGGGTCCATTTTTTTTAAAAATCTGAATAAATGAGCTTTGGATTGATGTATGGTTTGTTAGGACAGGACTGTATTTGGCTGAGATACAGCTATTTAAATCAGGAATCTGAGAGTGCAAAAAATCTAAATATTGAGAAAATCACCTTTAAAGTTGTCCAAATGAAGTTTTTAGCAATGCATATTACTAATCAAAAACGAGAAAGTGAAAATGGCACAAAAATCACACTCTATGAACTCAAACACACTTACCGTCTGCTAAATAACTAACAGTCAGCAATTAAAAGTGCTGATAAATGAGCCATTTTTTGCTCTTTCAGCTTCTGCGATGTGATCAGAGTTCAGACGTCACCCGACGACCCTAAAAACAAACTGATCATGTAAAGAAAATGCACTCTTTACACTATATGCACAATAATTTACCATGGTAAGAAGTCATGTAAGCACATGTGAACGGAATGTAATCTTGAATCTTTCTTAAAGCAGAATCATCATCAATCATATGATAATAACAGCAGGTCAGTCAGGTTAGATTTAATTATTTATTTGTGATACATTATTTACACACAATTTCCCCCATGTATACTATACACGTCATCAAGCAATACTTTAATCACAGAACTGCTGCGTTCCTCTCATATCTCTGACGGCCTCGGATTCACAGACTGATCGGTGTCCAAAAATAAAGAAAGACGCTTCCGTTCGGTGCTCGACTTGAAAAACAAGACAGGGAAAGTAAAGGAGAATGAGACGGGAAATCATTCCATCTGCGTCAGCGTCTCACCCATATATTTGTCTCTGTGTCTCTTCAAGCTTTATTCAGAGTAAATAGATATGTCTTTAATTTCATCATATATAAAGGTAATTCATACGGGGGTGGATAACATTCTGTTAAATACATTCATTTGGATCTGTTTATTATTCTCTCACACACAGAGTTCCCGCAGGTTTTTCCTGCTCAGTGTTTTCAACATTAAACCTGGTTTTAAACCCACAATGACTCAAGTAATCTGTTTAACCTGAAAGCTGTGGAGCTTCTGCTGATGAATCTGGACATGGAGCTACACTCTTCAAAATAAAGGTTCGTTATTGGAATCCATGGTCAATGAAATGCTCTTCCGACTAAGGAAAAATGCTTCTTATTTTAAGAACTGATCACTGAAAGGTTGAGGAACCAAAAAGGTTCTCATCTGAAAAAAATTAATACAACCTCACATTGTGTCAATCACGCTTACACACTGCCTCCGAAATTTTCGTGTCACAAAAAAATTCTGATTAGGTCCAGTTTTCTGTGTTTCTGCATCCGTAGCAAGCCTTTTGATAGGAAAGGATGACAAATACGAAAAGACAAATACATATGAAAATTTCGGACTCAGTATGCAGTGACCTTTACACACTGACTCTGAAACTTTCTTCCGTCATAAAAAAAATTGGACTGGTTTGAAGTTTCTCCGTTTCGCATCTGTAGCAAACATTCTGAGAGCTGTTTTGACAAATATGAACATTTCAGACAAAATAAAGTTGATAGTTCCATGAAGAACCATTAACATCCACAGAACAAATACAGGCTCTTTATAGTCTAAAACGGTTCTTTAGATCATTAAAATGCTCTTCGGACTAAGACAAAATGCTGCTTCTTTTAAGATCTGATCACTGAAAGGTTCTTTGAGGAACCAAAAATGGTACTTTAAGTCCGAAATTCTCGTCTGAAATTTTTGCAAAAAAATAAATACAACCTCACATTTACACACTGCCTCCGAAACTTTCGTCTGTCACAAAAAAATTTGGATTAGGTTCGATTTCCTGTGTTTTTGCATCTGTAGTAAGCCTTCTGATAGAAAAAAAGATGACAAATACAAAAATGGGAAAAATGCATGCAATGCAAATGAAATTTCCGGCTCAGTATGCAATCACCTTTACACACTTCTTATGAAACTTTCGTCCGTCATAAAAAAATTTGGACTGGTTTAAATATTCTGCGTTTTCACATCTGTGGCAAACGTTTTGAGAGGTGTTTTGACACCTTGAGGCTCTGTGCGTGACGAATTTTGACGAATATGACAAAAACACATACAAAAATCTCAGACTCAGTGTGCAACTTTAAAATGAAGTTGATAGTTCCACGAAGAATTATGGTTCCGTTCCATTAACATCCATGGAACCAATACAGGTTCTTTATAATGTTCTTCACACTCAAACAAAAAGTTCTTTTAAGATCTGATCACTGAAAGCTACTTTGAGGAACCAAAAATGGCTCTTTACTCTTCAAAATAAAGCTGATAATTACATGAAGAACATCTAATGTCCATGGAAAAAAAATACAGGTTTCTTTAGATCATTAAAATGTTCTTTGAAACATTTGAAACTTTGAAAATGTTCTTTGAGGAACCAAAAGGAACCTTTATTTTTAAGAATGTAGTTTAAGGGAAAAATCTTACACTGTAAAAAAAAAAAAAAAACTTTCAAAAAGTTTCAATATAATTTGTTACCCACTTCTTTAACATTTTTAGTTCAGTCAACTTGAATTTTTTAGTCGCTTAATGTTAATTTAAGTGACTGGAATATTTAAGTTGACTAAACTAAAAATCGTAAGTCAGCTGGGTAAAAAATGAAGTTGAAACAACTACTTTTGTTTTACACTGTAAAAGAGGTTCTGCTTCAATAAAATGTTCTAATTTTCTCAAACGAATACCAAGATTTTGTTCATCATCATATTTCCGTGAAGTCATAACTAATTAATGTTCCTGGTTGACTCATCGCTCATTCTAAAGAAAATAAATGTTTGTCTTCATCACCTTCCTTCACGACTGCCATCAAAAATCAATATTTTTCATCCATCTGTTATTGAAACTCTATATTTTCATCATCATCATCATCATCCAAGTCTGATGGCATGTTGACTTTAACTAGCGGCCTCATTTATTAGTCAGTGAAACCCTGATCAGACCGTTAACAGGTTTGTCATTAGACGCCAGTGAAGGATCTGAAGAAACCAAGCGCTGGTTTTCGTCTCTGCGTCAGTTTCCGTTCTGAAATACGTACGCGGGATCGGTAGAAAAACGACACGTTCCCTGTTGGTCTAACAGTCGACGGACGAAAACGGACGAAAGCAAGAAATAACTCAAGATTAAGAGCAGGGATCAGGGCGGTTCTTTCTATATACAAAGAAAAGGTGGATGGAAAACGCCTCGTGAAGTCCCAGCCACACGTCAGCACGTCGCGAGCTTCATCCGAAATACGGATGTTCGCTCTGAAAGTTGTAGTCCGGACAGACCTTCTGCACCAGCTTGTAGTCGATGCTGAAGAAGGAGATGAAGATGCAGATGACTTTGAAGGGTTTGGCGCAGAGCCAGGACGAGTGCGACTGGGTGTTTTCGGTGAAGCAGGTCTGGGACGGGTCGTACAGGCAGGGTTTGGGCTTCTTGGAGCGGTCCGTCTTCTCGTACTCGACGCGGCAGTTGAAGGTTTTGATGTCTTTGGGGTCGATGGTGGACTGGTGCGGCTGGTGGAACTGGATCTCCGGGTGAAGCGGGTTCTGCTGCTGGAGAACCTCGAACTCCACCACTTTGGACGGCGGGACGATGCTCACCGACACGTTCCCCAGGCTGGAGGAGTTGTGGCGGAAATAGACGGTGAACGTCCCGTTGACGTGGTCCACGATCTTGCCCGTCACCAGCAGGCTGAACTTGAGCGTCTTGACGTTGAAGTAGAAGTCGCCCCAGCCGAAGATCTTCTTAGTCTTCATGGAGGTTTTCAGGGAGGGTTTGCGTTTGGGACGGTAGCCCGTTTGGTCCAGGAGCTGCGACTGGTTTCGCAGCCATTCGTACGGGTTCTGGATGCCGAAGGTGGGCGGTTTGGGCTTCATGGGCGTGTGGTCCATCGTGGAGAATATCCTGGACGTCTGGTACGGAGGTTTGACGCCTCCTGAAGGAGCCGCTCCTCCTCCTCCTCCTCCTCCTGCCGGAACTCCATACGGGAGGCTCTTGAGGACTGTGCCGGACGGTCCCTGCTCCAGGTAATCCAGAGATTTGCCCACCTGTTTCTCCAAACCGTGCACCTGCGGAGACACACACACACACACACACATGGAGACGTCAGAATTTGTGACCTTTGACCACAAAACCAGTTCAATTTTTGAAATTTCCATTGATGTATGGTTTGTTAGGACAGGACAATATTTGGTCGAGATACAACTATTTGAAAATCTGGAATCTGAGGGTGCAAAAAAATCAAAATATTGAGAAAATCACCTTTAAAGTTGTTCAGATGAAGTTCTTAGCAATGCATATTACTAATCAAAAATGAAGTTTTGATATATTTACGGTCAGAAATTTACAAAAAATCTTTACGGAACATGATCTTTACTTAATATCCTAATGATTTTTGGCATAAAAGAAAAATCTATCATTTTGACTCATACAATGTATTTTTGGCTATTGCTACAAATATACCTGTGATACTTGATGGATTTTAAAAAATAAGAAACACAAACATTTGATTTAATTAGGACTGTATTTTTGGACTAATTCAGAATCAGATAAATTTAGATAAATAGTTAAACATTTAAATATAACAAATTGAAAAAATAATAATAAACTATTTAATTTCATTTAACCATCTCTATATTTTAAATATAATGATTGAATATTTTTTAAAAAGTCAAAAACAAACATTTGACTTTGAAATAGTTAAGTAAGAAAGAGATCATGACTAATTCACTTCTTTTGAAATTAATACTAATTTCATTAATAAACTGACATAAAATGTCAACATTTAGATATAATTAATATTTTTTAAAAAGTCTAACCAATAAAAATGACCAACACAAAGATTTAAATTTGAAATAAGAAATTAGAAATATAATAATCATCATATCATCATGACTGTAATTCAAGATAATTAGATTTATAGTTTATAGACATTTAAATATAATACTTTAAAATAAAACAATAATTATAAATATATTGAATTATATTTAAACATAGTATTTTGTTCTATTTAAACAATATAAAATATTTTACACATTTTGAAATCACAAAGATACTTATTACATTTAAAATATAATATTTAAACATTTAAAGCATTTTGAAACACTCTTAAATGACAAACATTTGACTAAGAAATATGATAAAGATGACCATTAATTCGGATTCAATTGATTTTTAATGAAATAAATTATAATTAGCATTTTGAAAGAAATCTCTCAGATCCTGTGCAGTGCACACTGTGTTCTGTGTAAAAAAAAAAAAAAAAAGCCCTAAAAAAGCATGCATTATATGAAATGATGATGATGTCAAACAGTAGTACAGTATGCTACACTGACGTCACATGTTTAATTTAGTGAGTACTTTGCTTAGTATAAACACTGTGTAAACGTCTTAAATCACGACAGTCCAAACATACAGAGTCGAAAAAGAGATCACAGCTAACATTACGTCCACTTCACTTGTCACACTGGAAATAGAGGTCAGGTTTCGTGCAGTGCATTGTGGGATACAGTGTTCTGTGCTGTTTTTCAGTCATCTGTCACACAGAGACATTTCCAGCATCCGAACGTTTCCTCGCATATAAAATCGAACCATGTGCTACAGTCCCACATAAACATTTGTCCAAATAACACACACAACATATAATAATGTAATCTTCTGAAAAAGCATGAATCAATAATAAATCAGCAATGCATTGATTCTGCGATGTGTTCAGTCCTGATGGATTGGGTATTAATTGCTGAAGACAGAAACACAGAATAATTAAAGAGCCAAAACACAATTGGATTTTGCACATGTACTGTTAGAGTGAAGAAATGATTACCAATGACTGAAGAAAAGCACATTTACTGTTATCAGAGTGAACACGCAGCACGCCATCGATAACGGCCACACGCATCCAGAATGTTCTGCGGAGACGGAATCATTCTAGAACGACGTTCATAATTCATACGCTCATCTCTCCGGGACATTTCTATTTTTGCAGCTCAGTTCATGTTGTTGTGGCTGCTCTATTTACACAGAGAAGTGAGCTGCAGATCTGTTCTCATGTCACTTCTGCTCCGTTTGCTGCTCGTCTTTAATCCGCTGAGTGTGAGAATATTAATAAAGACTGATTGACTGGAAACAGAGACGCTTCTGCTGCTTACACTGTCTGATAATGTTCTGTTCTCATATACACTCATCAGATACTAGAAAACAATACAGAACATGTCAAGAAAACCATGCACACGCACACACACACACACACGCATGTTTGTTTTTGTGAATTGTGGGGACTTTCCATAGACTTCTATAGTTTTTATACTGACCAAACGATATTGTCTATCCCCTAACCCAACCCTAACCCTAAACCTAGCCCTCACAGAAAACATGTTTGCATCGTTACACTTTCAGATAAACATCATTTACTATTTTTAATCATTTTTTAACATTGTGGGGACCGCAGGCCGGTCAAAAATATCAGGTTTTACTATCCTTGTGGGGACATTTGGTCCCCACAATGTAGCAAAAACAAGTACACACACACACACACACACACACACACTCATATGGAATTAAAAAAAAGCAGTAAGTGTGACTTTTTATCTTGCAATTTAGATTTTTTCTTATGATTCCCAGTTATCTCACAATTCTGTTTTTTTTTTAAAAAATGTTAATTATCTTGCAATTTAAACTTTTTCTTGCAATTCTTTTTTTCTTGTGATTTTGCATTTATATTTTGCCATTTGTTTCTCACAATTCTGTTATCTCGCAATTCTGACCTTTTTCTTATCATTCTGAGTTTACATCTCAATTTTTTCATGTGACTTCTGAGTTTATATTTTGCAATTCTCTTTTTTCTCGCAATTCTGAGTTTATATCTCACAATTCGTTTTTTTCTTGCAATTTTGAGCGTTTTCACGCAATTCTGAGTTATCTTGCAATTCAGACATTTTTCCTCATAATTCTTTTTTTTCCTTTTTTTCTTGCAAATCAGATTTTTTCTCACAATTCTGCCTTTTTTTCCTTGCAATTCTTGTTTTTGCTCACAATGACTTTTTTTCTTTCACAATTCTGACTTATTTTCTTGCAATTTAGATTTTTTTTTGCTCACAATTCTGACATTTTTCCTGCAATCCTTATTTTTTTCCTCACATTTCTGACTTTTTCCTTTGCAATTCTTGTTTTTTTGCTCACAATTCTTACAGTACTGACTTTTTCCCTCACAATTCTGACTTTTTTTTCTTTCACAATTCTGACTTATTTTCTTGCAATTCTGATTTTTTGCTCACAATTCTTACATTTTTCATACAATTCTGTCTTTTTTTCTTGCAATTCTGATTTTCTGCTCACAATTCTTACATTCTTCATACAATTCTGTCTTTTTCCCTGCAATTCTTTTTTTTCTTACAATTCTGTCTTTTTTCTTGCAATTCAGATTTTTTGCTCACAATTCTGACTTTTTTTCCTCGCAATTCTGACTTGTCAGACTGAATTTCAGTTCATATCTTGCAATTCTACGTTTGTATGCGTCCATACTTCTCATTTAAAGGATCCAGCATGCACATTTTCAACGTGGCGCTCTTGTGTTTTGTAGTGAAATACGGCGAATCTGTATATGTGCATATGTGAATGAGATTTGAGGATGAAGACTTTGAAATGAAGACTTTAATGAACAGCTTCAGCGATCGGGTCAAAAGAGCAGCGGAGCGGTCGTACACCTCTGAATAAACATCCCATCGCACACGATCCGCTCTCGTCTTCATTACGGCTTCATCTTATTTCCATCCGGATGGGCTCCGGAGACACAAACGTCCATACGTGCGCTCATCAATCTCCAGCAGCCGAACGCAAACGCGTGTCGCCGTTTGTAACGACATTCATCAATGCGACTGCTAATGTATTCAATCAGTAAATTAATTTAGCTGCGGGATCGAACCGATCACAGCGATTGATTAAAGCTGAATAAGTGAGGGGATATCGATCACTGACAGCACAGATTAAAAAAAGAGCTGATGACGGATGCGTATCGAGCGGACGATGACTGGAAGTGTGTTTAAACAGTCGTTTCTCACTTCAGTGCAGGAACTGCGACTTTCGGCACAGCTTAATGCAGATTATTGAGCTCGACCAATAAATACAGAAAATCAAGGTAACATACGGACTGAATAACTGCAGTAAATAACCCCAAACTTTTGAATGTTAGTGTAAATCCTTCCATTTCAATCAATAAAAGTGCTATTTTGAAGCTCATATACTGTAATTTCCACATTCACACAGTATTTTGAGTGACGCGGGTCAGCATATGCTCATCATCCGCACGTCTCGCTGCATCAGCACTGCCGCAGACACCATCTGCTCGGCCCACCTCACCCTCTCTGACCTTTGACCTCTATGACAGACGCTCTCGGGTCACCCTCACACTCACGTATCGGTACGGGAGCGTCGACCGAGTCGAACGCCGATCAATGCTGATTTCACGCCACGGATAATGGATTGCAAGTTCGTGCCGCACAAGATTAAATATGAGCTTTAAAACACGAGCGTGACACTGAATGTGAGGAAACTTCAGATCCTGATCACAGGGTCTTAAAGAAACTGTCAGTCACTTCACAGACACAAAAACACTGCAGCTGTTTCTTTAACAGGGATAAAGAATCAGATCCTCATGGTATAATGTACACAGATGCAGTTAAACAGGGAGTAAAGACAAACCACTTACTGGTTGATTGAGATTTTAACATCATTATTTTTTCTTGCAAGTCAAAACTTTATAAATGAGCAAATTAAAAACTTGTATCAGGATTTTAGAGTTTGCTTTAGATAAAAGCTCTAAAATAGATTCAAGGTTGACTCGGTTGGAAATGTCTTTGCAGAGTAAAATCATTTCCTCAGAGAACTTAAACCAGCACAACTTTATAAAACATTTGAAAAATTTAATTAACAGATTACATTTTTTCCCTCATTATTGATGGCATACATACCTGGTAACAATTTTATAACGGTATTAATATTAATGTTCTTGTTTTAGTGTGGAAATGACGTCTATGTTGGTCACTGCATGTATTTTTCTTGTATAATTTCTTATACTACATTTGCGGATTTAGCAGATGATTTAACGACTTACTAAAGAGAAACAAAACAATTCATCAAAGAGCCAACAATATTGTAATATAATAACTGTTTCATCATTGACTGACTTTCATATAATTGTGATTGTACTTTAAGAAACACAGAAGATGCATCAGAACCTAGATAGTGACTTGCTTTCCTCCAAAAAGCAGAATAAAAGTAACATAAATTCAGTCCATACAGCATATGAGCCCAAAACATAGATTTGCAAATCACAAATCTATCTTTTTACATTCACGTTTGGTTAGGGGTCCAAAACATGCACAAGACAAACTCCTAGAAATTCCTTTCATTTGATCTTTAAAAGCTTTGTGTGTGTGTGCACCAAACAGATTTGACGATTTTCAGCAAATCAGCAGCAAATATGTATCTTTTTCTCACATAAAGCTTCATATGACCTCGGAAGAGCTGAAATACAATGCATCTGGAACATTAAAAATCTGGAACATTCATTTGTTTTAATACAGTACATTGTGCCCTATTTTTTATTTATTTATTTATTTTCTACAGATTTTTTTACAGCAGTGTCGGTCATATAGACGACTGCTACAGTGCTAGAAGATATTGGCAAAATATGATCACAATATTTTTTTCATAACATACTATATTGATGTTTATCATAATATTCATTTAGCATTAATGTGGAAGGCAATGCTTGTCAGATCTTCAGAATGAACGTTCATACATAAACTCTACAAAGTAGAAATCAGTTTGATTTTTCCTTAAATTCTGTGTTTTCCATTTTGCTTTTTTTTTGCATTCACAGTTTACTTATTCAATACAACTTTATAATACAAATGTCATCTAATAAAGTGAATGAATAAAACTACCAATTTAATCAGTCTTTCATAATGTCACCAGAAATACAATTATTTTACAACAAAGTATTGCATATTTATTTATTTTGTTCTCAAATAAGATGCAACACAACAGAACTGTTTAAATGAAAACATGGATGAAAAATATTTTGATTTCTCAAAAATAATATTATGATTGTCTCTCATGTATGGAGACGCAGATGCCTAAACACTGCGATCAAACCGCAGCACTCATTCACACAGAACATACAAACCTAAGTACTGACACGACATCATTTTCTGGGTGAATTATTACTTTAACAATGGAAATGGAGGTGGTAAGGACTGTAAATGTTATTTTTGGTTTCCAGTGTAATGGTTCATGGGATGTGAGCCGTGGATTCAGTCATAATGAGGTTAACTCGCTCGTGCCCTTCATGTTTGGCCAGCTCAGCACAGATCCTCCGTCCCGGGACGCGTCCACAGCTGTTCCTCCCGCTGAAGAAGTGATGAAATGCGCGAGGCTGGAGTTTAAGGAGTTTGGCTCTGAAATAAGAGCAGGACGTTCAGTTCTTCCTCACTCTTCACTGTCAGCATTATCATCGACCAGCGCTTCACACGCCAGCACAGCACCGCCGAGTCGAGTCGGTGCTAAAACACACTCAAAACCTTCAAAAATTTCACTCAGAGGCTGGACTTCTCTGGGTGAAATGTCTTCATGTCTGGATCAAAATGACCAAAAAACTAAGACCACAACAGTCCAGAAAACTGCTGTCAGGAACATATTTTGCTCTCAAGGAAAGAAATAAGATATCTTGGTAACACTTACACTCCCTTTAGTTAATGCAATAAGCAATGCATTTGCTACAGGATTTATTCATCTTTGTTAATGTGAACTAACAATGAACAGTTGTATTACTAACTAAAAATTCACATTAGCTCAGGTCCACTTACTAATGTTGAAAAATACAACTTTTGTTTCTAATAATGTACTAGTTTAACATCAGCTGAGATTAATAAATGCTTTAGAAGTATTGTTCATTGTTAGTCTATGTTCATAACAAATGGAACCGTATTCTAAAGTTTTCTGGTGCAAAATACAATGAGGCCTGTTTTAGGACTTTATGACTTTTTTTTTGCACTGTAAGTTTATTTTCATGACAAAATAATAATTATCCCCTCCAGAATTCTAATGTGAAAAAAAAATGCTATTTAAATTCTTAAGTATTTCTACCTCATGGGCTGTAACACTGCTTTAAATTTATGCTGACTTACATAATAAAAATAAACTGATAAAAAAAAAAAAACCCAAATGTAAAATCTGAATCATGCAAAAAGGGTGTTCATTCTCTTTTTGCAAATTACTATTATAAGTTTTCCTCCATTTAGATCAGTTAGAAATTAGCAAGATTTACACAGTTATGCATTATAATAAATTCTATAAGATTGGACATGGACCAAAAAACAAAAAAACAAACTAACAAAAAAAGTAAAGATTGTACATCTTTAGAAAATTTGGATGAAGAATGTGATATTGTTTCGCAAAATAAATAAATAAATCTGAATCATGCAAAAATGGGATATTTCTGATCTGGACATGCTTGTGAGATTCACCCAAATATTAATAAAAATTCAGATGAATTAAAGTAATGATAATTTATGTGAAAAACTGGACATTATTTTGCAAAATAAATAAATAAATACATACATACATGCATACATGATAAAATATGATTTCTTTTTGGGAATATTTGTGACTTGGACATGCCATTGCAAGATTCACCAAATTATTATTATTATTATTATTAATAATAATAATAATACAAAATATTATTTCTGATCTGGACATAGTTGTGAGATTCACCCAATTATTAACAGAAATTCATATCAATTAAAGTAATGATAATTTCTATGAAAAACTGGACATTATTTTGAAATAAAATAAAATTAAATACTATTTCTTTTTGGGCAGAACTGTGACTTGGACATGCCATTGCAAAATTCACCAAATTATTAATATTAAATAAAAATAATAATAATTTATTACAGTAGAGAGAATCAGCATTGATGATAAAAAACAAAAAAAAAATTCTGATGCATTAAAGTAATAAGAGTTTATGTGAAAATGTGACATTGTTCTGCAAAAAAAAACCATTGCAACTGTGCAAAAACAGGCTTCATTTTCTTTGTTTCTTTGCGGGCAAGCCATGGTGAGCTTCACCCAATTATGCACGATATTAAAAAAGCAGAATTTCACGCAGGACGAGAAAACGCAGCCCTGAAAGCAGTTTGTAGGACAGATAAGAACCGGGCGCGAGTTCATAACGCTGAAGGAGGTTGTTAGCAGCATTTCAATTTGAGTGATACATTTACAAGTCTGTAGACAGCAATATCAAATGGAAAGCTGCTGTCGATTACAACAGCTGGCACCAAAATACAGCATTTCTCCTGATGTATAACACTCTCACGCTTTCCTTCTTCTTTATGCGCCATCTCTTCGCCGAGGAGGAATAATAACCCGTCGAGTCGAAGGGAAGATGGAGTAATCCAGCTAGACGAACTGTGTATACATATGTATGTCTCGGGGAATTTAATATAAAGAAAATTTGATTACGGTGGCTTGAGATCGCGAGCGGTGGAGGGAAATGGCTTTATTGGTGCAGCGCGAGCAGAAGGAGAGGCTGCTGCGCAGTTCCAGGGCCATTAATAATCGCTAACTTCATTTGAGACACTATGCGCAAAAAGCATCTTAAGAAAGTCTTTATGAGGGGGTGGAA
Organism: Labeo rohita; assembly: GCF_022985175.1. Classification (NCBI taxonomy): domain Eukaryota; kingdom Metazoa; phylum Chordata; class Actinopteri; order Cypriniformes; family Cyprinidae; genus Labeo; species Labeo rohita. The sequence goes on along the minus strand of NC_066874.1, from coordinate 35,098,436 downwards.
GCGCCAGCGGAGCCGGAAATGAGGCGTCGGATCAGACCGCCGCGGCTTTAGGAACCCGCCGCAATTAAGCCGACTCTTCATCACTCGCTTCGCTACCGGAGAGTCCGGCGGCGGCGGCGGCCGCACCCACGCTCGCCGTCCCACAGGGCTCATGGAGCTCGAGTGCGGCCCGCTCGCGCCTCACACGGCCTCTCGGCGCTTCCCGCCTCTAATTGGAGTTTTATTTCACACAATCAATTTGTTTCTACCTCAGACGCTGATGCATTGATCCTCTGTCACACACACACATTCTGAACTCTTCAGCTCAGTGATCACATGCACACATACTGTATGCACCAATGTAAATAGCCATTAATAAAGATGCTCTACCTTTCAAAAGATTTTTTAAATGTTTCTGCCGAATAAGTCTCTTCTGCTCACCAAGGCTGCATTTATTTGATCAAAAATACAGTAAAATTGTCAAATATTACTACAATGAAAAATAGCTGTATGAATAGGTGTTAAAATCTGCTGCTCAGGAAACAAATCTTAAGAAAGCACATGGATCAGAAAAATGTGGGTAAAGAATGTGACATAATTGTGCAAAAAAACAAAAAAAAAAAAACTGAATCATGCAAAAAATGTGACCCTGGACCACAAAACCAGTCATAATGGTCAATTTCTGGAAATAAATAAGCTTTCTATTGATGTATGGTTTGTTAGGACAGGACAATATTTGTCTGAGATACAACTATTTGAAAATCTGGAATCTGAGGGTGCAAAAAAATCAAAATAAAAATATTGAGAAAATTTGCCTTTAAAGTTGTCCAAATGAAGTTCTTAGCAATACATACTACTAATCAAAAATGACGTTTTGATATATTTACGGTAGGAAATTTAGAAAATATCTTCATGGAACATGATCTTTACTTAATATCCTAATGATTTTCGGCATAAAAGAAAAATTGATCATTTTGACCCATACGATGTATTTTTGACTATTGCTACAAATATACCTGTGATACTTATGACTGGTTTTGTGCTCCAGGGTCACAAATGGGCTTCATTCTCTTTCTACAAAATGTTATTTCTGACCTGGACATTCTTTTGTGAGATTAATCCAGTTATATAAAAAATATTTTATAATTTATACAGTAAAAAAATAATTTAATACAGCAGTGATAACAGATGAGTTAAAGCTAATTGGTGTAAAAAAAAAAAAACATTGGCTAGAAATGTGACTTAGACATGGCCTTGCGAGATATTACAGTATTGAGCATTGATAATTAAAAACATGTAAAAAATCTGATTAATTACAGTGATAATAATTTATGTAAAAACTAATTGTTCAAAAACAGGCTTCATTTTCTTTGTGCAAAATATTATTTCTTTTTTCATTTACATTTTGTGAAGAAATGTGACCTGGACCTGCTCATTCATTGCTTATTCATTAATAAAGATATTCTACCTTTCAAAAGATTTTTGAAATTTGTCGAATAAGTCGAAATATTATTACAATATAAAATAGCTGTTTTCTATGTAAATATCTGTTAAAATTTGCTACTCAACAAACATTTCTGATTATTATCAATGTTGAAAACAGTTGTGCTGCACAATATTTCTGTGTAAACCGTGATACCTGTTATTTTTCAGGATTAGAACGTTCAAAAGAACAGCATTTATTTGAAATAGAAATCTTTTGTAACAAATGTCTTTACTGTCACATTTGATCAAGTTAATGCAGCCTTGATGAATAAAAATATTGTTTTTTAAAATCTTATTTACCCTAAACTTTTGAAAGGTAAAACATCCCAGTTTCCACAGAAATAGATGGAATTAGCCAGTACAACTTTTCAACATTGCTAATAATCATAAATGTTTGTTGAGCAGCAAATCAGCATATTAGAATGATTTCTGAAGGATCATGTGACACTGAAGACTGGAGTAATGATGCTGAAAATTCAGCTGCGCATCACAAAAATAAATTACACTTTAACAGATATTCACATAGAAAACAGACATTTTAAATTCTAATATTATTTCACAATTTTTACTGTATTTTTCTTAACAAATCAATGCAGCACTGGTGAGCAGAAGAGATGTCTAAAAACACTGAAAATCATAATGATTCCCAACTTCATTCAATCATTTATTCAGGACAGCGGTGAGTCTTCATTCACCTAGACAGTGTTTGCAGCACCACAGTTCTCACATTTAACGCTTCCTCTCGGTTCCACTGACAGAGAAATAGTTTGAGAACTCTATATTTTGACAATAATCTCATAAGAAACTTTTGCCTTCTTTTCCTTTAAAATGAAAATGACATTTAATTATGAGACGAGAAATACAGCCCAGAGGAAAAGAGATAAACCACTGGAGAGAGAGAGAGAGAGAGAGGGAGAGAGAGAGCTGGATTATCATGGAAAGAGAGCGAGTGAGTTATAAAGTATCAGAGACGAGAGAAATGGAGCCGAGACTGATAACACGGAAATAAAACGTGGAGGAAAAGAAAGTGAGAGACTGAATTACCACAACAGAAGAAGAAGATGATCTTATTAGTGAAAGAAAGAGAAAGTTGAAGGAAGAGTTCAGCCAGGAATGGAGATTCGCTCATCATTTAGTCAGTGCTCAGGAGAATGTTCAAGCTGCTCCGCTCCACATCATGCTTCAAAAATGACCAAAAACATCATGCAATATATTTAAAATCCTCTGAAATGTTATGAAGCTCAACAGTCACTGATTTGATTGTAAGCTGCTGGTCAGGTCACAAATTTAGGTCATTTAAAACACTGTGGGAAAACACTGTTTCTAAATGTTTCATTCAAATATTATTCAAAGGTTAAAAACATTTCTTAACACATTGTAACATTATTTGAATGTCCAGTTTCCTTGTTGTGATTGTAACATTTATAGGTTACAAGAACATTTCTAGAACCTTCATCAAATACAAAAAAAGGACATGTTGAGAATGTTGATCTAAGAATGTTTTCTCTCAACATCATGAGAATGTATTTCAAATATTAACAAAGTTCTAAGAACATTCTATAAACATTAAGACTGTTTTATCTAAAATTTTATACAGCATAAATAAACACTGTGAGAACGTTTTCTGTTCGCTGCTGATCGTCTCCTGATGTTGTGTTGAGATAGAAGCTCAAACGCTGTGAGTTTAGTGTGAGTAAATGATGACAGATCGCTCACATACGGGTCACTATCGCTGCGAGAGGTGTGTGTGTGTGTGTGTGTGTGGCAAATGAGTTCAGGTGTAAAGCGCTTTCTGATTATTGACTCTGAAAGTGAAGAATCTCATTAAAAGCAGACGCGCTGGTTGCAGCTCTTGTCATAACAGGAGGATAAAGAGACAAACAGCCGCGAACGCTGCTTTAATCACACTAACTGTGTAAAGATCCTGTCAAAACTGCTGCTTTCTACACACAGAATCAACTCAGTCAAGCTGATCGAATCAGGAGAACAATCAACATTCATCTCTAAGAGAAACAGATCCAGAAAAAGTCCATCAAGAGCATCTTCATGTGTCCTCCAGCTCTATATTGTTAAAAATCTAAATCCTGCCATCATTTAGCTTTTACAAAACCTGTATGAACTTCTTTCTTCTGCTGAGCACAAAATAAGATATTCTTAAGAATGTCTGTAACCAAACAGTTAGTCCCCATTGACTTCTATAGCATTTTTTAATTACTGTGGAAGTCAATGGCTGCCAGCAACTGTAATCAAAGTGCTGTACAATAAAGAGAAATGCAGTAACTACAAAAATAAACAACAGCTGAAATACACTCTTAAAAATAAAGGTGCTTTAAAAGGTCGCAGCGATGCCATAGAAGAACCATTTTTGGTTCCACAAAGAACCATTCAGTCAAAGGTTTTTTAAAGAACCACCTCTTTTTTATAATCTGAGGCACCTTCTTCAGATATTAAAGGTTCTTTATGGAACCATTTAGACAAAAAAGGTTCTTCTATGGCATCGTGAAGCACCTTTATGTTTAAGAGTGCAGCAGATACTAAAATAAAATACACACACATAACCCTTATACATCTCAACAACTTCAAAAGCTACAGAAAAATATTCTTAATAATAATTCATATTAAAACTTCACTATCATTAAACCGAGTTGCATATAATGCATACAAATATTAAAGATAGTATGAGATGAAATACTATTAAAAATCTATTACAATATCCAACAACTTATTTTGCAGCTATTTTCTGTAAATGTGCAAGACTTTCGATTCATTAGCTGCAATATGTGAATATATGTGCAGAAAATGGTGAAAATTTGCGCTACAAATCAGTGTGTTGATGACTATAATAAAAACATTTTGAATTAGTTAAAAAAAAAAGCTTTAGTCAGTGTGAGGGAAAGTAACATTACAATATTGTGTTACTCCCTAAAAAAGTAACTAATTACAATACTTAGTTACTTTTTATGGAAAGCAATGCGTTACATTACTTTTGTGTTACTTTTTAAATCTGGCCAGTGCTTGTTTGTTTTTAATATAAAACGTTCTATTTTGGCAAATGTAAAAGCTCTTTCACATCAAAAAGTAAAATGAATACGCCTCAGGCTGAAGGAAAAGTAAATTCATGTCTATACAAAGAACGCAGGAAAACAAAGTTTAACACTCTTCCGCAATAAACTAATGAAGCACAAACGTTAGTTAATCTGAAGTAATTCTTGCTTATTAGTATGGTTGATTTAGATCATCAAAGGTGAGCAGCAAATACATTGGTTAATAAAATGGGATTAAATACATAAAGGATATTTGTGTTATTTAACATTTAATTATTGCAGGTTTACATCACATTCTGAGTCTTCATTTCTCTGTTTCACAGCGTACACAACACCTCTGTCCTTTCTCCCGATTTCTCTCAACACATGTCAGTCAACAAAAAAGTAACTGGCGTTACTTCATTAAAAAAGTAACTCAGATATTTTTTTGTAAATAAAAAATAATGCGTTACTTTACTAGTTACTTTAAAAAAGTATGCCGATTACGTAACCCGCGTTATTTGTAATGCATTATTCCCAGCTTTGGTTTTAGTTGTAGTTAACTACCAGTTTGTACTATCAAGCAGCTTGTTTTCAACAGATTGTTTTCATACTGGAAATCACTGACAATGGAAATTTGACACATTTAAGTTACAAATGGCTGTTGCATTAAAAATAAGGTGGATAATTACACCAGTATTCCTGCGGTAAAGACAAACTGTGACTGAACTTCATCAGTCAAATGTTTTATATTTACAAGAGTGTCATTCAGCTGAACTAATGTGTGAAAATAAGATGCAGGATCACACACACACACACACACACACACACACACACACTCTCTCTACGCTTCACTGCACGAGACACAGGAGTCAAACCTTCAGCTCCATTATCTCATTATGTGTGTGTGTGAGACAGCGGTTCAGCAGCAGATCTCACCGTCTCTCTGACCTACACCTGTTCAGTGATGACCCGCTCAACCACCAGACCACCGCAGACCAGCACAGACCACCGCCGCGTCTCCACACGCCTTGACTTTCACCCCTCTGGCCGAGGTCCATCATTAACAGACGCACCACTGATGAACAACGAGCAGGAGATGAAACTCTGCTACCATCAAGATCACAAATGAGCTTTTACATGATGTTTGTTCTCATAAATGTGCATTTTTACCTTTAAATAATCATCAAATAATCAACTCAAGTTCCAAGACAAACTGTTACCAATAAAATCAATATCTGTCATAGAAATCATATTTATTGCAACTGCGTCTGAATGCAAGCCTGTGCCGAGTTGCACAAGCGTTGAAACGTGATGCTCAAAGTTCAACTTTGACCCTGTTTGCAGCTGACCTTTAAAACACGGTCAATAATTATTGGACAATCACATGATGTGAGTCTCAGCATGAAAAATGGCTCCGTATAAATACACAATTGTTAATTTAAAGCAGAATGACAAGAGGAGAAACACAATTAAAACATTAAAGTCACACAACAGAAGAATTTCAAGCTTTGCAACAAAACATTATTCACACAATAATTTCCCCTTAGTTAACATGTATCCATACGTTGTTAATGTTAGTTAATAAAAATGCAGCTGTTCAGTGTTAGTTCATGTCAGCTCAGGTTCATTTACAAATGTTAATAGATTTTTTATTTATTTGAATTTTTATTGAAATGAACTAAAACTAACACAAGCTGTTAACTAATGTTGTTAACTAATGGATCCTCACTGCGAATTGTTACCATTAATTTGCCTTCAAAGTTATTTTTTCAAACTCAATTGAATAACAATAACAGCCATCAAATCAGACTGTAGTTCTGCTAGAAAAAAAATCTAAATGAACTGATTTTATTCAAACAGGAATCATACTTTAGCATCACTGAATCAACCGAAATGTATTCATTTATACCAACAATTTTTGATAGATTCAACACAGTTTTCAGATCTCTTTATAAAAATCAACTTTGTAAGTGAGATTAATCCCGAATTCTAAAACCAATAATGTGCCTTTGAATTTCAAATCTGCATCCTGTTTGCCACCCACATTCACCTCAAACTGAATCGGAATTGAAAGTCGTCTTGAGTTCTGCTGTAAACGGCAGCGGTGTGTCGTTACATGAGCATGAAAACTAAAGATGGAGGAGAGACTGATCCTGTAAAAGGTCAATGTGGCGCTCGTGGTGCGTTAAAGCTCTGACCGAGTCACGTGAAAGAGATTTCAAGGCTTCAAACATTATGAACCCCAAAACAGCTCATTTTATTGGTAGGATCAGATTTTTATCCGGAATACAGATTTGGTTGAGCGTGACTCTCCGCATGCAAACTGGGGAAAACGGAGCCGGAGGGCCGTAATTACCACAGCCTACAGGTGAAGTTAAGAAACGGTGACATCATTCACGTCAGGGACGCCCGGGGTCTCGCGGCACGATGGGTAACCGGATGAAAGCAATTCATTTTTATCTTGGCTCAGTCATGGCTAAAGAGATTATTTATTACTCATGAAGTATAACGGTCTGGAGGCTCTCTGTCGGGGGATAACGGAGAATTCATAAAAATACGGCTTCGAGACCTGCTAAAATAACAGAACTTCAGATGTGCTTAGATCTGAGGAGAAGATCGTCACAGCCACCGGAGAAACATCATAAAGACATCTTCACTTTAACATCTCAACTTAGTTTCTCTCAGACAGAAATGAGAATAAATGGAGAACAAATAGAGAGATGTGAAACTGAAAACTGTGCTTAGATCTGACACCATCAAAATCTCAACATGAACTCAATTCTCATCAAATGATCTGAGTTGTTATCCTCATTCATTTATACATCTAAACTTTTGCTAAATGACAGTTACTGACTCACTGTTTCTCCTGAGGACTCTTAGATTCATCTGAGACGACAGACTAAAGCTGAAGCTCAGAGCAAGAGGAAAGTGAAGGAAAGTCTGGTCTCTGCGACCTTTCGTGCTGCTGTATTGATTTCCTAAATGGCAAAGATTCCATAGGAAAGTTTACATGGTTCAGTTCGATATACAGCAGATCTTAATTAGAGCATAACGTTTGAGAAAAGAGATATATGTATTGACACAGATAGAGGGAACAGAATAACAGCCAAACCACAAGAGAAGAGACAGAGATTTCAGCAATATCACACTCGTAATCTTGCTGCTCTTTTCACTCAGACCGACAGTGCAATAACCAAGACGTTCATATGGAGGAACTTAGATTTAAACACAGTATTCCCAGTTTGATCCACCAATGATAATACAGCAGTTCCAAACAAAGTTGCATGCGAATTAACATCTGAGTTACTGAGAAACACACAGTAGAATGTTGTGAATGAATCATTTAAATGAATGATTCAATGACTCAATCATAAAGACTCCAGGATTAATTCGTGTTTTTGAATGAACCATTTGAATGAATTACTCACTGACTCACACATCCCTTGTTTTGTTCCTAAATTAATCTGTGTTTCTGAAGAAATTGGTCAAGTGAATGATTCAGTGACTTCTGTTTCGTTCCTGAATGAATTGTTGTCTTTGAAGGAATCGGATTAGTAAATGATTCAGTTACTCAATCATTCCTTGTTTTGTTCCTAAATTGGTGTTTTGAATGCATTGGTTGAATGAATGATTCAGTGACTCACTCATAAGGACTGCAGAATGAATTCATGTTTTTGAATTAATTTGTGTTTTTGAAGAAATCGGTGACTCACTCATCTTTTGTTTCGTTCCTCAGTGAATGTGTTTAAGGAATCAGGTGAGTAAATGATTCAATTACTCAGTCATCCCTTGTTTTGTTCCTAAATTGGTGTTTTTGAATCCATCAGTTGAATGAATGATTCAGTGACTCACTCATAAAGACTCCAGAATGAATCAGTGTTTTGAACAAATCATTTGAATTAATGACTCAATGACTCACTCATCCCTTGTTTTGTTCCTGAATGAATCAGGTCTTTCAAGAAATTGGCTGAGTGAATGATTCAGTGACTCACTCATAAGGACTCCAGAATGAATCATGTTTATCATGAATTTTTGAAGGAATCATTTGAATGAATTATTCACTGACTCACGCATCCCTCGTTTTGTTCCTGAATGAATCTGTGTTTCTGAAGAAATTGGCTAAGTGAATGATTCAATGACCCACTCATCTTTTGTTGTTTTCTTGAATGAATTTGTGCTTTGTGATTTGTACACGCATAAAAATATATGCATACAATCTACATCATATAATAAAATCAAATAAAAGGGCCTTGAATGTAATTATATTATATATCAAAATATGTGTGGATTATGTAAAATCCACATGCTAAACATAAATGTAGCATTTTAAACAGGTTCACAAGACTAACTAATGTGTCTGAAGATGTGAAACCGGAGCATGGACTCTAACTTTATGCTTTACAGAAATTCTGGAAGTGATATTCAGCCCTAAGTACAATGAAACACAGTCCTCTGGCTTTCTTCTGGAACCAGAACAAGACTAAAATCTTGTAGATTGCAAGAACTTAGAATAGCTTCAGCTGGACCAATTTAATTCTTAGCATATGAGCTGGTTTGGAACCTCAGAATTAGATTTAGGAGCTAATAAACAGGTGCACATATCGACAGAGTGAAGTGAGATAATATGATCTGCGTCTGATTTCCTGTTAACCGCATAGAGCGTCCATAAAGACATCTGCTGAAATACGATCAAGACGCAGAAGAGCTTCACCTTCAAGCAGTTTGTTAGTTCGATAATGCCAAAGGCATCGCTAAAGACGCATTAGATCTTAGATCAGCTCTTAGACCTTCCCACATCATAATGGACACGGCCTAGAAGAACCTGATCCCAGAACCGCTATTTATCAGTCTGAAATATGCCACGGCTTTGATCGGTGGCTCCACGAAGGCCTGGATGAACTTTAACAATCAAGATCATTAAACCGACCGGTCAATTTAGGACTGTATATAAAAGCTGCTCTACATTTGTCAAAATAATTGTCGGTAGTTTTAGCAGCCATGCCACAGAAGAACCATTTTTGGCTCCCGAAGAAGTGATCTGTAAAAAACATGCAAGTCCTCAAACATAGAGAGAGTGATCTGCTGTGCTTATGTAATCAGATTACTTTTTCACCTGAGTTACTTTTTCTTCCATGTATTGACTGACAGTGTTGCCATGTTGAGAGAAATCGCGAGTAAGTGCAGAGGTGTTGTGTGCGTCGTGTGAACATGATGTTACTGTAGCTCTAGACTAAATGTCAATACGCCTTTCCTCATCTCACCTGCACAAAAACACATTCAGTATTCCTCGAAATGAATAAAAGCAGTGAAACGCAAAAATGATTAACACTGGTGTTAACAGCACATGAGGACTGGGTGGTTTCTAGGACGTTGCTATGTGGTTGCAAATGTAGATCTGTTTCAATGCCTTCTAACAAAACCTCAAATGACTAATCTGCGACGTGCATAAGGACTCGCAAGCTCGAAATGAATTTTAATACAGGTGATGTGTGAAGAATGACACGGTGCTCTAATTAGGCAAAATTTTGGTGCAAAACGCTGCTAATTAAGTGGAACTCTGTGCCTGAGAATTGAAAATAATCCCATCTGTTGGAGTGTGACTGGAGGAAACACTGATGGGAAAGCAGGAAAGAGAAGAACTGTGTTGTTTATGTCATCGCCTGGTGCTTAAGCTTCGGAGGAGAGCTCTATTTCAGGCTTGATTCGCCTCTCTGGCCCTGAAGGACTCGACAGATAATGCACGTTCTCCTCACAGCGCCCCGGAGAATACACAGCCCTGTTACCGACCACCAGGACTGAGAACTTCACGGGCCATAGATCACCGGCACACGCGCACATCCCACAGGAGCCCGACAGGGAGGAGAGCGAACCATCATACCGACAAAACCCACAGCGATCCATCATTCAGAGAGAGTGAAGAAAGACACAGAGAGAGAGAGACGGAGAAAAGAACAAGGGAAAATCATAACAATGTGAGCAGTAGCTGGGAGTCACAGCCAACCGAGTGACGCGACAAAACCAGAAAAACACACAAAACCGCAGAGAAACCAACCGTAACAAACCATACTAGCTATGTTAAAAAAAAAGCTACTATCAGAATTTGAAGAAATAATGAACACAGCATAACATAAAGTTATTCATTTTCATTTAAACCATGAATGTCAGTGAGCGTTCTTTTATTATCTTTTATAAAACTTGATTGAAATCTAAATCTCACCCTCTCTCTCTCTCTCTTTATACATATATATGCAGAGCTGGACAGTAACTGATTACATGAATTGTTCATTACGCACTCAGATTCCAAAATAAAGTGCTTGTAATTAGATTAAATTTCATTTTAAAATACTCATAATCAAACTACAGTTACTTTATCGATTACATGATTACACAATAGCAATAAGTTAGTTGATTCTTTTTTATATTTCTTTATTTTTATCTTTTACATGTTCCTTTCTTAAATAGCCTATACTGCTTATAAACATTCATAAGTCTAGTTTTGTGGACATTTACACAAAAAAAACATTCATCAGTTGAGTGGAGACACAGCATTTGACCACTGGATATACAAAGTGTTTCAAAATTGCATCAACTACTGATGAACACATAGATTTTTATTTGAACTATCACTCTGTATGATATATAACCGTGTATTTCTATGTCTGTGGAAGGCTTTTTTGATCCTGATCCTTTTATATCCTCTTATATTTACTTATAATTTCAATAAGTATTTTAATAATAAAGTATCACATTTGCATGTTTGTGGTTCTCTGACGTTGGTTAATGTTCACATGACATACAGGTAAACACGTTTATTTTTATTGATTTTAAAACGATTTATTTTAATTAATTGTTTTAATGATTTAATTCATTATTAGCTTTTACTTCAACTCATAAACCCCCTGCTGTTCCTTCACAAACACCAGTTTGGGAAACCTTGACATAATGTTTAATGCACTTCATGTTGTTAATAACAACAACTGGAATGTATTTTCTAACTGATTATTCTATTGACATCATTGTAATAAACAAGTTTCTAAAAGTAGTCTGATTATATTACCTAAAATGTGTTGTGAAATGGTTTACGTTACAGACTACAATTTTTGTCATGTAATTTGGACTCGGTAACGGATTACACCTTGTGAGTAATCTACCCAGCTGTGTATATATGTATGTAGGTATCATATTTTATATTCATTCAGGAAGCTGCTTTCCTGTTTCTAATAACATGAATAAAATGAAGAGGTGCCATATTTATCTTTGTGAATAAACTGATCAACGTTTGGCTCGGTCCATTGTTTTCACATGAATGTTACATTAGACGTTCATATGTAACGGAGCGGAGCACGTGACCTGCACTCGTTTGCATTTAGTAAAACTTTCCTCAACTGTGTCTCCTCGCCAACAGTCACTGACATTCCTGCACCTCCTATTCGTGAACACTAAACACAGACAGCTTTTCTAGCGGTTTTGCTGCTTGAGAGCGCAGCAAGCTCCAGGATTGACGCGGGTTCGCGCTCTCGCGCCGGTGAACGCGCACGCCTCCTCTTTGCATGCGGGACGGCGGGCGATGCATCAAAAGATGACAGCTCCCCCATTCTTCTTGAAATAAGATCACTGGGCGGAGAGTCCAGGCTGGGCCGTAACTTTAATCATTCATCTAAATAAGAGCCGCACTAGCACGAGTCCCGCGCCGCGCGCGCGGCCCGCAGGAATCAGAAGTGACGGCGCTCCGGCGCGTTCCTCATTTGTAAACGTGTAAACATATATTTGAGTCAGATTGCCGTCGGGCGCCCGAGCCCTCCGCAGATTTATGTATTGAGTGAGTTTTAAAATTCAGATGGGTGGCGGGGTGAGAGCGAGAAGTATCCCGTCTTTAAGATGAGCGACACTAAGTGACAGTGATTGATGCCCTCTCCACTCCCGCTGCGAGACAAATCAACAGAAAAATATACCGAATAAAAAAGGAATATAGCAAACGCAGACAGCAGGAGCGCGGGAGCGCAGAGACACATCTACATAATGAAAAGAGGAGGGGAGGAAAACACACCCGAGGGAAACATCGAGGAGCGATTGCGCAGACCGAGGGGTGGCGGGGATCCGGAGGCTGGAAGAGGCGAGGATGACGGAGCGGTGACAAACACAGCCGGTGTGCCGCAGCTTTGCAGGCCGCGTCCTCGTGCGCTCATTAGCGGCGGTGTGACGGATCTGACAGGCTTCACCTCACTTGAACACAGTCTGACCCGCCACCGAGACAGCGCTTAACACCGTTTCAGCCTGTGGATCACACAATACTGTGTGTTTGTTGTGATTTTTGTGGATAGTCTAGGACTAAACTAATATCTGATACTACTATAGACCAGTGTGTGGCTCAATATTTAATTATTCAAATAATGAAAAAGGAGTCTGTGTTGCCAGATTGGGTGGACGACTTCCCTCCCAAAACATTCACTGCCCAAAGAATTCTGTTGCCATGTGAGCCAAGGTTGATAAGGACCGATTTTACCTGCTTAAACCTAATAGTGACATTTAAAAAATGCAATGTCAGAACAATACGACAGGAAAATTGATGGCAAATACAGTAAAAGAAAATTAGCAAACATGACAAAACATATTTCAGGGTTCCTTGAAATCCTTGAAAGTTTGTGAATTTGAAACATAAAAAAAAAAAAATATTCAAGGCCATGGAAAGTTATAGATACAGGTCCTTGAATTTATTTTGTGCAGTTTTCTGGAAAAATGACATATTATTCCCTCCGGTCCGCTAATGTGTTATTGAATTGAAGTTAACCAAGGTGTGGGAACACCAAACAAAGTATTGAAGTGTGTCAGATGTTTGCAATTGACAGTCAATAAACTGTCCTTAACCCTCAGATACACACTAACCATTACAGTGTCAAAAGCATAAATCTACATATGCAGTACAATTAGTGCTACAAGTGAATTGTTTGGGTATTTTGTCAAAAGGTTTTTTGTTTATACAGTGGAAGTCAACGGGGTCCAGCGTTGTTTGTGTCCCAGCGTTCTTCAAAACATCTTCTTTTCTGTTATGTTTATTTTTTATTTAAATGTTTATTTTTAGGTGCACTATCACTTTAAAGAAGCAAAACAATGGACAACTACAACAACATACAGTATGGATTTAAAATGACATGAACTTAATTTTTTAGATTAATGTGATTCTTATGCAACATCTGCTCTGCCATACACTGAAAAAAAAATCCAACTTCCGAAAAATTCTACTAACAAATAGAAAAAAGTATCCTGAACAAATAATTTTTAGTAGAAGTCAGTTTATTATTTTGTGTGAACTGAAAAAAAAAACACTCTAAACAAGCTGCTAGCAAAAGTTTTCAAGTTTGCAACGTGTTCAAATGTTCTCCCAGCCTTTATGTTGAACAATACTGTACAAGTTCCCAGCGTGCACTGCAACTTGAAAACATTTTATATTAATTATTATTAAAATATTATCATTGTTTTACATTTTACTGGCTTAATTTATGCTGCTGCTGTCATTGTCAGCTGTCATATGGATCAGAGTTTATATTTTTACAGATTTAGCATTTGTTGATTAGTTTTAAAAAGCAGATACTACACATATTATGTAGTGGACTTTGAAAATAAACAAAGCTAAAAGAAAGAGGATTGCTAACAAAGCAATTGCCGAATGCGAATTAATCTTTAGTTGATCTGACAGATCTTTTAAAATGAAATAGACTGACTTTTATTCATTACATGAACTGATGTTTTTGAGTTGTCAGTTTCTAGTTGAGTTAACCTGAGTGTGATAGGTTGCTTTATTTTTTGAGTTAGGTCAACTTTTTTTTTTTTTTTTTTTTTTACGGTGTCAATGAAGATCTTGACGTGAAATGAAATAAACTAGTGAGAGTGTAAAAAGTGTTGTAAAGCAGCCAAACATTCTAAAGTAAAGCACACTCTTTATGACCTCTAACCTCGTTGCTCATGAAGCTTTTGCAAGACAACAACCTCTGAGATTTTATTCCAAAACCTCACATCCATTGCAGAATGAATGAAGAGCTGTTCTGAAAATGACAAAAACTATGTATGTAGAAGTTGGAAAAACGAATGAAATAAACTAGAGAATATGAAAAAATGTTAAAGGGACAGCTTACATCAAAATGACAATTCCGTCATAATTTACTGAACCTCATGTCATTCTAAAACTTTCTCAGAAAGATGATATTTTGAGAAATGTCTTAGTGTTTTTGTCAGTAGGGTTCAGTGTTGTTTGGTTTCCAGTGTCATACAGGTACAAGTTGACAACGTTAGAACCTTTTCTTCTTTCCAGATTACCTTTTTAAAGTTGTGAAACATTCAAAAGTGAAAGACTGTCTATGACCTTTAACCTCATTCCTCTCTTGTGCTCGGGTCACACGGCTGTCGCTGAATACTAAAATGAATTTCAGATGTGAGTTTGTGTGATTGAGTTGATGTTGTGCTGAACACACTCACGCAGCATCACTGAATAACGGGAGCGCAGCAGTGTGTGTGTGTGTGTGTGTGTGTGTTCCTAACCCGCATCACCTCAGCACCGGTGAGCATCAGCAGGGTCGGCGTCTAACCGAGCACTCGCTCCTCCTCCAGACTCCAGCGGTGGAAAAACCAAAACCAGGAAACACAATTTCACTCCAGACAAAGAATCAATAGTCATCTGAAAAGCATTCATCAAAACGCCCCTCCGCCGGCGAGCGCTCTCAAAGAATATTCATGCTTTCATTACTACGCGCTTCCCTCCGCTCGAGCTGCTGATTTGTGGACGTGAACCTTCTTCAAGGACGAAGCGTTCAGACCCCTGGCTGAGCCAAGCACGCACGCCATCTGCTATCAGCGGACAGTTCTGCTGATCGCCGACACGCCGAGAGACGGAGATGATGCTGCGCTCTCAGATACTGCAGATACTCAGAGATGTTTCTCCAGGGCTGAAACCGAGATCGCTGATTGGTGTGGAAAACAACGTGGAGAATCAGATCTGAACTGGAGCTCGTCTGCGTTATCAGTCTGAAATTGAAGCTGTGCTCAAATATATATAGCGTCGATTTGTTCGTGAGACAGAAGCACTTCCTAGAAGAGTTCAAGCTAAAATAATGGCTGTCTCCATCCAGATGCATTCAAGCATTATATTACTCTCTCAACATCACAACCCGACATCTACCAAACAAGTCAATCTGACTCCAGAACACAAGACAGAAAAATAACTGCAGAACATCTTAAAATTACACATACGTGTAACTGTGCATGCACTGTACTTAATATGTAACCCTGGACCACAAAACCAGTCAAACATCATCTTAAAGCTGAATTAACAAGCTTTCCATTGATTTGTTATGATAGGACAATATTTGGCTGAGAACTATTTGAAAATCTGGAATCTAATTTCTGAAAAAAAAAAAAAAAAAAAAAAAAAATCAAAATATTGAGAAAATCACCTTTAAAGTTGTCCAAATGAAGTTCTTAGCAATGCATATTACTAATCAAAAAATACGTTTTGTTATATTTACAGTAGGAAATTTACAAAATATCTTCATGGAACATGATCTTTACTTAATATCCTAATGATTTTTGACATAAAAGAAAAATGTATCATTTTGACCCATACAATGTATTTTTGGCTATTGCTACAACGTACCTTTGATCTTTAAGACTGGTTTTGTGCTCACAAATGTAAATAAAAAAAAATATATGGTAACTAGAATGCATTTTACTAACCTGTTGGCTGTTTATTAGTACTTATTAATGCCTTATTCTGAATGACCATATTTTTGATTAGAACTTAAGTTGTTAGAACTGAACAACTATCTTAATAACAATTAATACACAGAAAATTAGGAATTTTCATTTTACTGAGGCAAAATGCAGAGTTAATAATTAGTTAATAGTGAGAATTGGAAAATTCTCTTAAAATAAAGTGTGACCAAATATACATACATATAATACACACACACATATATATAATACAAAACAGTATTCATTAAATCAGTGTTATTTTAGTATAAATTGATAATTGAGATACTATTATAGATTTTAGTAATATTTTACATGAGTGTTTAACTTTCCATTTTCATTTTCATAAGTCTAAGCATTTTTTTATTATTATTTTGTGTTTTTGTATGTCTTTATAGTTATATTCATTTAAAATAAAATAGTTTTATTAATTTGCCTTTTAGTTCCAAGTTAACTAAATAAAAATGAAAAATGTTGCCCTGCCAACTAGTTGAAATAAATAAATTCTATTTTTATTATTTATATTTTATTTATTTGAGTTCATGTTCATTTCAAGTAATGAAAATGTTCAGTTAACCATAATAAATCTTGTCTCACTCAGTTTAAAGTGCTTCATAGGCTTCCATTATTATTCCAAGAGTAAATTAAATAAAATATTTCCAGAAGTGTCTCCATTGTGTGACAAATGTCAGTTTTCAGATTGCAGCCGGTCTCATTGCGATGTCTTGTGTCCCAAATTACAGCATTTCTGGAACAAAATATTCCATGTTTTTTCAGATACACTGTACATTATTGAACCAGATCCTTTATAAATTATATTTGCAGTTTCCAAAATGTACTCACCCCCTTGTCATCTAAGATGTTCATGTCTTTCTGTCTCCAGTCGTAAAGAAATTATGCTTTTTAAGGAAAACATTTCAGGATTTTTCTCCATATAATGGACTGATATGGTGCCCCGCTTTTGAACTTCCAAAATGTAGTTTAAATGCAGCTTCAAACGATCCCAGCTGAGGAAGAAGGGTCTTATCTAGCGAAACCATCGGTTATTTTCATTAAAAAAACACAATTTAAAACGCTCATCTCGTCTTTCTCTCCCTAAACTCTGTGTATTCTGGCTCAAGACAGTTGGGGTATGTCAAAAAACTCGTATTTTCATCCCTCAACTTCAAAAATCATTTCAGTATCATCCTACATCGCTGCAGAAGTACAGACCCAGTGTTTACAAAGTGAACATGCAAAGAAGATCAAGCACCCTTAAGAAAAAAGGTAAAACAGCGAGGGAGAACATGAGAACAGTCCAGGCAGAGAAAGACAAGACGAGCGTTTGACATTAAAAAGTATATAAATTGTATTATTTTTATGAAAATAACTGATCGTTACTCTAGATAAGACCCTTCTTCCTCGACTGGGATCGTTTACAACCGCATTTGTGATCGTTTGAAGCCGCATTTAAACTGCATTTTGGAAGTTCAAACTCGGGGCACCATATCAGTCCAATATATGGAGAAAAATGCTGAAATGTTTTCCTCAAAAAACATAATTTCTTTACGACTGAAGAAAGAAAGACATGAACATCTTGGATGACAAGGGGGTGACTACATTATATGTGAATCTATGTTCTGGAAGTGAACTTCTCCTTTAAATTACAAGTGACTGTTTGTTCAAATTTCTAATAATAAAAATATTTATAGCAAAAACCATAATAAACCTGCTATACATAAAATAAAAATAGTTATTTTTTAATGTTTTATAGCATGTGTTTGTAAAGAATAGGAGAGAGTTTCTGCTCTGTGAGAAAAGTAATGTGAAGAATCACAGGTATTGTGTGTATGTGTGTGTGTAGGTGCCAGATGGGTGTTTGTGTCTCTCCTGCTCGGGTCACCTGACCTGCGGGACGGGATGGCGGGGTTTCTGACAGCTGGCAGCACGAGCGACACACAAACACCTCAAACCCTCGAACAAACACGCCGAAACTCACCCGCTGCTTTCCAATGAGGCTCGCCATTATTCAGTGTATAAAAAACGTGACGAGTCGCATCTGCGGCTCACTTACTGACGAAATAGTCCGACAGAGCCTGAAGAAACACCTAATGGATTCCTGAGACGAGACGCCTCACATCCACTGATTACAGAGCCGTAGGACGCGCGCCGCCGCCGCTACTGCCAATTCTGATCCGAACAGCGGGTCCGAGAGACACAAACGCTGAGATAAAGACGGAACGAATGTTTACTGTGACCTGGACAAATAAAACCGCCGGAGGAGGACGGCAGTGAACGATGAGGGCCTTCTGAGTGACCTCTCGCAGCACAAACACAGCAAATTAAGAATGAGCGATGAGGACGCGCCACCGAAGGACGCTCCTGCATCGACACTTCAACAGTCGCTTTAAAACAATTACACTAACAGAAACTCAACTACGTTTCCCATCATTCCCTGTGACGCACAACATCTTCATCTTTTCTATGCATTTTTTGTTCTTACTTTAAAATCTTCCTGTTTATTGGAATGAAAAAGAAAGAAATATGTAATTGCATCCGTCTGTCCATGTTTTTCCTGACCAAAATCACTAGATGCATGTGCATAAAATATCAGTTTGTGCAGTTCAAAGTGTAGATCATGCCGCTAGCAACAGCAAGGTCGTGGGTTCGATTCCCAGGGACTGCATGAACTGATTAACATGCGTAACACTCAATGCAGTGTAACTTATAAACATCAGATTTTTTGCAATAGTTATCAAGCACCAAAAATGATGTGTGTCTCAATTAGAGTGTCCGTATTAAATATTTTAGCAGCTAGATTTACAAAAAAAGTGACCAACACAATGAAAAAATGTATTTCTAAAATGAAAATGAAAATAAAAACTAAATAAAACTATTACTAAAAACTCTAATATTAACTGAAATAAAATTTATATAAAACATTTAAAAAAAATTGTAATATAGCTTCCAAGGCAACATTTCTCATTTTAAATGGGACGTAATAATTTAATTTAATGTGGTGTGTTGCAACGTGATGCAATAAAATAACTAAAACTGAAATAAAATTAATAACAACTACACTTATAAACTTATATTTTCAAATATTTTTTTTTAATTAAATAAAAATAACTAATAAAATAAAATTAAAATAAAAATAAAAACTAAATGAAACTATTACTAAAAACTATAATATTATTTGAAATAAAACATTTAAAAAAAAAAATGTAATATAGTTTCCAAGGCAACATTTCTCATTTTAAATGGGATGTAATAATTTAAGTTGATGTGATGTGTTGCAATGTGATGCAATAAAATAACTAAAACTGAAATAAAAATGAATACCAACTACACTTATAAACTTATATTTTTAAATAAAAATATTTTAAAAATAAATTAAATAAAAAAACTGATAACAAATGAAAATGAAAATAAAAAATTAAAATGAAAATGATAATAAAAACTAAATGAAAACTAAAAACTATAATACGTTACATCCGGATACATTTGAAAATAGCATTTTTGTTTCAAAGCGCTCTGCGCTCACACTAACATAAAATTCACCTCCTCAACATCAGAAAACATTAAATTCACCTTACTGTGCACATGTAAATCCTCATAAAAGCTCACTTAGATGATACAGACCGAACCAACATGATCAGTTTTCATGCAATTCTTCAGGCAGGATCAAATATCTCATCATTCACTGACACGTCCAGGTTGCTCTCACTCATCATTATACGTCTGATCTAAAACGCAACTGCCCTCATGTTTTGCCGCAGGACAGCAATTTTGAGTACATTTTCTGTCAGTTTTCAGGACTTTAATATGAAGAATGTACAAAGTGACATCTTTAGCAACAGTGTGAAAATAGCACATGAAAGGCACAATACTGGTGTAAACACACATATCTATTGATACAATACGTGTCACGTGACTAAACGTGTCATTGTTTCTAAAAGCGTTTTCAAATTTATCCATGTTGGAGAGCGTTTTCAAAAAGCTCAGTTTTCTCTGACAAAAACACCATCTTGGTGTGGACAAAAGGCCAAACAGAGAGAAAAGAAAGTGCTTTCAAAATAAAATGTATGAGTGTGGACAAAACCTTAATGAGACTAAAAAAAACCCCCACTGCAGCAGAATCCAAATATACTTTAAAACTCACAAAAACAATATTACACTATACTATATTATAAGTAAATATTTTAAGACAAAATGTTGTGCAGGTTCTCAAATAAACTGGTTCATTTACAGCTATCCATTAAAACAACTGAGTCTGTCAGCGCTCCAGACATTCAGTCTGGCCTGTGAATCTCCAACACAATGAACAGCAGATGCGCTGAAAACATCTGAATGTTCATCTTTCAGTTAGTTAGTGCTGAGCGCTTCTTAAGAGTCTGACGGGTCTGAGACGAGATGAGAGCTTTCATTCTCTATCAATGAGCGGCCGTTTCTTGTTCTTCTCGTCCTCGTGTTCTCTTCTCGTCCATTAGCGCCGGATTCAACAAGACCCGCGCCGAGACGAGGATTCGATCCGAAACTCTCGTCTGCCGCTCAATTCTCAGTGTTCTCCTGCAGTGAAATGTTTATCTGAGTCATTCAGCTAATTATGAAGAATGAAAACGAGCTCACGCATCAGCGTTCATTAAGACAAACGGACCAATACTCTTCATCAACACTGACACTGATCAGACGAGCACATGAGCAATGAAGACTGATGAAGACATCACACATCTGTCAATCATATTTAGTGTCACTGATGTACTATTATACACTGTAATTTTACAGTAAAAGACTAAAAATGCTACAGTAAAAACATATTCATTGATTAGTGGTAAGTTCCCCCACTATATACAGTGAAACACTGTATTGGACATTACAGCAGTATACCGTTTTTGTAAGTGAAAAAGAACAGTAAATAACTGTAAATGGAAATTTCCAGAATTCCCTGCATTACATTTCACATTTTAAGTTTTTTCCTTAAAATAACTGTTTCTTCTTAGTTTTGTCTTATCAGTTGTGCACACCATAGGTTTACAGCTAATGTTGTTAAATGAATATTTATTGCATTATTTCAGTTTGATGTGTTTTATCATGATGGTGTTTAGTGTTTGTGTACATGTTTAGTATTTAAAAGCTGTTTGTGATGGGCTTTGGTTCATTATGTGGCTTTTTTCATCACCACCTGCTTTTGGTACTAAACAGATTTGACTACTTCCATAGGCTCAATGTAAAAAAAATTCTGTGAAATTCACGGTAAAAAACTGGCAGCTGTGTTTGCTGGAATTGTACAGTAAAAAATATGGTAGCAATGTTTTTGGTTTTACATTTAAATACCGTAATTTCATGAACTGATATAATGTGAATATACCAACCTATTGAAGTACTGAAATCTGTTTTGTACCTTTGTAATACACTGATAAACACCAAAAGCAGGTGGTGATGAGAGTCACATCATGAGCCAAAGCCCATCACAAGCAACTTTTTGATATGAACATATATAGAAGGTGCACGGTGCCATTCACACAAACACTAAACACCATCATGATAACACACATCAAACTGAAATAACGCAATAAACATCCTTTCTACAACATTAGATGAAACAAAACCCTCATGTACAAAACTGAAAAGCAAAAACTAAGACAACAACAACAACAACAACAAAAAAAAAAACATTAAATTTGAAATGTAACACAGGGAATTCTGGTAATGTAAATTTACACTTATTCACCATAAATTATATGTTCTTTTTCCACTTACAAAAACAGTACACTACTGAAAAATTACATGCAATGTCCAATACGGGTTTTCACTGTATATAGTAGGGGAAATTACTGTTAAACATTTAAGTTTTTTACTGCAGCATTTTTACAGTCTTTTACTGTTAAATCCACAGTCATTTTTTACAGTGTTGGCATATTAACATTATATCAGTTAATAAAATTGCGGTATTTAAATGTACATTCATGATACACCTGTAAAACCTAAAATGTTGCTACCGTATTTTTTTTTTTACAGTAAAATTCTGCAACCACAGCTGCCAGTTTTTTACTATAAATTGCACTGAATTTTTTTACAGTGTAGATTTTCATCATTTTTTAATTTGATTTTGTTTTTAATTTTAGTTCATGTCATTTAGTTTTTTATTCACCTAGCTTTTCTTTCTTTAAATGTTTACATTTTTTTATTTCAGTTTACTTATTACATCAAATTAAACTAAAATAATTGTTTTAAATAATTAAATTTGTAATATTTTAATCTTTTAGCTTGCATTACTTAAATGTTTGATTAATTTTTATCAATGAAAAAGTTGTTTTGTTTTAGTCATATTTTCTCATATTCATACTTTTTTTTAAAAAAAATATTTTTATATTTTCCATTTTAATTTAATTTTTTTATTTTAGGTAATGTTTCTCTGTCTCTTTTTGCATTTTTTTGTTAGTTTTGCCCCCTTGAAAATATGTCTAGAATTGTTTTATTAATTTTTCAGTTTATTTTGGTTTTGGTTTTGCCTGATTTTTTGAACGATCATTTGAGTTCAGAAGCTCTTCAGTTATCAATAACAATGGCAGTAATGATAGAATTGAATAAAATCTCCAAAAACTGCAAATCACACACAAAATATGGACATCTGGTGTGACATCTAGTGATCTGGTGACTGCAAGGGAAACGTGAGAGCAGATCTGTGTGTGTGTGTGTGTGTGTGTGTGTGTGTTTGTTTGCATGAGTGTTTGTCAGTGGGTGTGTGAAGCATTAAAGCAGGACAGGTCAACATCAGGATCGGTTCTCACACACAAACACACACTCATGCAAACAAACAAACACTCATGCACACACACACACACACACACAGCGGTTCTGCACTCCTTCCACCTTCATGAACTTTTACAAAGTCGAAAGAAAGAATAAAAGAATGAAGGAAGGAAGGAAAGAGAGCAGATATTCTTCAGCAGGCCTGCAGTCAGTGATGAATTCTGGGCCAAAGTCAAAGACAAACTACACATTCATTCTGACTGGGGCAAATTTCCCACAATGCACCGCTGCAGACCGCTGACCTTCAGGAGACGCACAAGCATCATTTCTCTGCTCATATTTACACATCAACAGACTGACTCACAAACATTTCTCTAGATGAGGCCTGTAAATCTGCTCTGATGAAATTCAGTGTGCTGACCGCATTAATCACACTTCATTATTAATATTATCTCATGAATCGTGTTCATTTCTTATTCAAAATACAGTTCTGAGAATGTAAATCTTCCAGTATGGTTATTCCATATTCACAAATGATTTAACGGCTTGCATCAGTACGATTATGATCAAACACACTCTCTGATTCATTTTAACGAGTCGGTTCATTCAGCCAGCTCATTTGAATAACAAAATGATTCATTTGAATCAGTTCCTAAAGTCTGCGTGCAGCATTTTTGTCTTTTTGTAAATAAATAAATCATTAAGCGCCGCCGTTCAGCTCTGTGATTCGGTTTATTAATGAGCGCTGCTTGTTTTATTGGTTTAGCGTTTAGTGTGAATTTATGCGGCGCATTAAATGTGATGCTGTCACTGTAATTGAGATGTAAGATGAACAATGCTGTTTTTAATTCAATTCAATAATCTGATCTACTGAATACATCTGTAAACAGTCAGCAGTAATATACAGTAAGAGACAAAGATTCATTTAAAGCAATTGTAATCCAAACATAAGCATTTCCCTGCTTCAGCCATGAAACGAAACTGAATCAGTGACAGCAGTTCATTCACTTTCTGAAAGAAGTCTCTACTGCTCACCAGGGCTGCATTTATTTGATCAAAAATACAGTAAAAATGTGAAATATTATTAGAATGTAAAATATCTGTTTTCTATGTGATTATCTGTTAAAATGTAATTTATTTCTATGATGCGCAGCTGAATTTTTACAGTCTTTAGTGTCACATGATCCTTCAGAAATCATTCTAATGTGCTGATTTGCTGCTCAGCAAACATTTCTGATTATTATCAGTGTTGAAAACACAATATTTTGGTGGAAACCATCACACATTTTATTTTTCAGCATATCAGAATCATTTTTGAAGGATTACATTTTAACATAAAACAGCTGTTAATCAAATAATGCATTTGCATTTGACTATTGAGGTCAGCTGAATGAAAACAGGCAATGCATTTTATGTTCCGTTTGAGCAAAAACTACACACACATCGTATAATATATTCTTCATTTTTCTGACAAGCAGGAGCTTCCACACAAACGGTTTCAGCTCGTTTGTTTTCTAAAAGCTCTCGATCAATGACTGAAACATCTCTGTCCTCACAAACACTGCAGACGGAGTGGAAACTCTGATGTAATGCCTCCATTATCACAATCATTCGCTCTGTTCTAGATGTTAAACATCACATCAAAGCACGCTTTAAATGCAGACATTGTAGCTACATGTTACTACACTAATCAATAGTCCGCTAGAAAGCATTTGAAAAGGGTATTTTTTAATATGAAGACCAGAAACGTGCATTAAGAACAAAATGAATATTTTTATTCATCAAGGACATATTAAACCGATTGTAAATTTCTATTTCAAATAAATGCTGTTCTTTTGAACTTCCTATTCATCAAAGAATCCTGAAAAAAAAAAGTATGACGCTTTCCACAAAAGTATAAAGCAGCAAAAACTACAACACTGATGATAATAAAAAGATATTAAGATGAAAAGACTATTGGGCAAAAATAATAATTGTGACTTTCCATTTTCCATCCCTTTTTTACTTTTTACACTTAAAATTAATTAAATATACTGACAGTAAAGCAGGGTTATTATAGTGAACAAAAACTAAAATAAAAAAATAATAAAATAAAAATTGTTACGTCAAAATAAATGTTCCCTGACATAAAATAAAAATCATAATTAAATTTAACTTGATGTAATAAATTGGCTAAAAATGCAGTAAAAATATATTTATTTATTTTTTATTTTTTTGGCAAAATTACAAAATAAATAATATAATATAATATAATATAATATAATATATTTATAAGAAATATGTTATTTATGTACAAAATATTTTTATTTATATATCATATAAATTTTACAAAAATTATAATAAATACCTATACTTGTAAATATTTCTTAAATATATACATGAATGTGCTTGTATTTTATTATGTATATATACATAATTACACACACATATATTAGGCAAACTCCAACTTTTATTTTGTATGCAATTAATCACGCCCTAAATATAATGTAATATAATGTAATATAATATAATATAATAATTATCCAAAACACTAAAAATGGCTCAAACTTGAACAAAAAAGAAATATATAGAAATAAAAATGAATTTAAAAAACATATTAGAGCATTATATTGCTCAAATGTTGCTCTTTAATTGCTTTGGAGACTTAATGCTTCTAACATTCACTAAAAAAAAATGCATAAAAACCACAGACGTGTTTAAAAAACACAAAGCAGTGAAAGTAAATGAGCTGCATTGTTTTTCTGCTCCGGTGTGCATCAGCTCTAATCCAGACGCAGATTAGACAGCAGAAAGTTAAAGTATAGATTCTGGGGCAAATTTCATTTCTGTCGCTCGTCGAGCGCTCTGATTTATGAAAGCATGCACATTTCTCTCGTCTCTCTCTCTCTCATGGCCTTGTGATCAATATGCTTCACCTGCGAGTGAATCTGCAATAATAAAAGCATTACAGGAGTGGGAAAATAACAGGGAATCTTATTAAAAGCGTGTGTGTGTGTGTGTGTGTGTGTGTGTGTGAGACAGACAGATCTGAGGACAGACGGTTCAGGTACATCAGCTTAGCATTCACTTTGCCTCCCGTGCCGTATATATATTTCATACTCTGTCTTTTATATTCCGGCGGCTGAGACCCAACACCACACTCATCTTTATTTCATTTTGGGATGTTTTTAATTTTGCCTGAGATTATTATTTTTCTCCTCCTCTCTTTCTCACTGTCTGTATGTCTGTGTTTCTCTGAAGATCAGGGTTCACATGAGGCCTGCACTTCAGACACAGTTCACCATTTCAGTCCATTCACAAGCTGCTGATTCGATTTCAGTTTGATTCGGTACTGATTCGTTTGGATGCGAAGACAATCAGGTTCAGCGTGTCAGTTTTATCTCAAGGATAAAATATCTCAAAACTATCATAAACTCTCCTCGCTCATTACACTGCTATTTTAAAATCATTTGGACACATTTTTAAAATAAAATAAAATATTAAAAAATACAATAAATATAATATAAATATATGATAACATTTCTAATATTTTTTGATCATATAATTACATTTTTACTCCAGTTTGTTGTTGAAATATAAACATTTAAACAGTGGCTGTCATAACTCGTTTTCATGACTCATTTATTCAAACGCAGCTACATTAAATATTGAATCACAGGTTCAGTAAAAATATAATTATTGCATGTAATTATCACAATGCTCCTCTCTAGTGTTATTTTAGTGGTAAACGTAATGTTGTGTGATCTCAAGCTGTTTTATCGACGTCATTCTGTGTTTGATTCACTGATTGATTCCATGATTCCTGATTGATTTCAGTGAGTTGTTCTGATTCTGATGTTCATGTTGATTTGCTGCTGTAACGTATCTGAAGTAACAAAGCACAAACATTACTGTGATTATTAGATGTGAGGAGCTACAAACAACATTTCATTAAGTTTAGCTCAGACATCAACTGAGAACAGCTGAGCAATTCTTGCAATTTAAGAAATGATATTGGTTCATCAAATTGAGAATCAATTCAGATGGATACTGTGAACCCAGCTGTAGTTCACACACCTCAGACACATACACACACATGTGTTTATTCTCTCTAATGACTGATGTGTCTTCATTCATCATAATAGTTCTCATATCTGCACATTATTCTGTCTTTATACAGCAGCAATAACAGGCAGGTGTATTACATGTAAAGCACATTAGAGTTCATAATTCAGTTCAGCATGACACACAGCAGTAGCTCATGACTTAATGAACACTGCGCAGTGCACACTGCCTGAAACCTTTGCAACAGTAGCACACTGTACCGTCACATGATATCATGATCTCAGCCCTGGTTATTATAGTAAAAAAAAAAAAAAAAAAACATAAATAAAATAAAATAAATACATAATAAATAAATAAATAATAAAACTAAAAAAAAACCCTAAATAGTAATAAATAATAATAATAATAATAATAATAATAATAATAAAAACAAATAATAAAAGTTAAATAAATAAAAGTTAATAAAAACATAACTTACAAAAATGACAAAAAAAACCCAATAAAAATGACAAAAACACAACATAATTACTAAAGGTTTACCTAAAATTAACACAAAAACAGAAAATATAAAAATAAAAACTAATTTAAAATATTAATACTGTAATAGTATCCCAATTATACTAAAACACTAGTGTAAAATAATAAAAACACTAATGCAACTAATATTTAAGTTCATTGTTATTAAAGACTAACTAAATAAACTAAATAAATAAAAAAGGAAAAAACTATAATACTATCATGATACTAAAATAACATTATGCAGCTTGATCAGCTTGAAAAAAAAAAAAAAACTAACCATAAACATAAAAACATAAAATAAAATAAAAAAGTTAAAAACTACAACAAAAATCAACACGAAAACAGAAAAAAAAAAATAAAAAAAATAAATTCTAAATATTAATAAAGACTGTAATAGGATCTCAATGACACTAAAATAACATATTCAGCCTGATCTCATGGCAATTCGTACAAATTTTACGAGGTGGCTCAATAAAATTGATTAAATTTTGGCCAATAAAAAAAAATTAAAAAAGCACAACCTTGTATAAAGTATTTGCATTTTTGACCAAATCATTGCATCTTTGCTAAATAGAAATTTAACTAAATAGAAGTTTAACTGAAAAAAAAAGTATTTTATTACAGCTAGTGAATTAACATTTTTATTTAGTTTAATTTGATATGCAAAAAGCCCCTGAAATAAAAAAAAACATAAACCATAAACAAAAACATAAATAACAAAAAATAAAAACAATAAAAATGACAAAAACACAACAGAATTACTAAAAGTTGACCTAAAATTAACATTAAAACAGAAAATATAAAAATAAAACTAATTAAAAATATGAATAAAGACTGTAATAGTATCCCAGTGATACTAAAACACTGGTGTAAAATAACAAAAACACTAATGCAATAATATTTAAAATACATTGTCGTACGAATGCGTACAAAGTAGCCACCTCGTAAAATACGAACGCATTAGTTGTGAGATAGCGTTGACATATCCGAGTGGAATCCAGTTCATTTTCTTATCATTTAAAAGCAATTTTGCATTTTTAATTAAAATTGGAAAAAAATCTTATCAGCGGCCTGATGAAATAATGAATGAGAAACAGATGTTTAGCTGTATTTCTGGTTTGTTGGTCACACTGTACGGTCAAATCAAACACTGCAGTGCAGATTCTAAACAGAAAACTGAATATTGTGAGCACAGCACAGACCACAGACAGACAGACGAGTCCCGCCGCATTATTGCACAGATATTCCGTGCGTCTCTGAGGACGAACTATAACGCAGAGCGGCTCCGGCTCTTCCGGCCCTCCAGATCTCTGTTTACTCATTTGTTTTTAACTCCCTTGTTCTTAGACCTTCTGGAAGTTCTGTAATTAGCGTAAGGCTTTAATCGTTCCCTCTGGATCTACAGCCTTTAAATAATGTTTCCGGAACAAACCCACAAAACCTCTGCGTTACTCACAATACGGCGGCCCGTGAACTACTGAACCGACACTCAGACATAAGCAGGATCTCTCATCTACATTCACGGAACAGCACACGCTTTCTGTGTTCTGGATTTCAATGTCAGTCTGAACACTTGCAGCGAATGAATGAAGTTTTCCAGTGAGATGAAACACACACTCACCGCTTTAATGATGTTGTTTAACAGCGCCGCTGACGTCTCTCTTCTGTCCTCAACGGCGAACACCATAATCTGAGATTACACCGCAGTGCGTGTTCACACAGATTACACCGACACGCTGTATTTCTACAGATTTCAACCAATAACTCAATCACTAAACCAGGCCACAGAAACAAGCCAAGCATTCATTCTTCTGCTGTAAAACACAAATACTGATTTATCTCACATGTACCAACAATCACAGAACAATCCCAACATGTGAACATCTCTACACACACTAAATCTGCTGCAGTCAATCTGATTACAGTCATTGAAAAATAATGTTAACTGAGAAGGAAAAAAAAAAAAATTATATAATTATATATATATATAAATTATTTTATTTTAGCTAGTTGACCATGCAGCATTTAGTTTTACTGAAATAATACTAAAAATAGCATTTATACATATAATAATGAAATATTTAGTTCACTCTGCAGGTATTGATAATTGCATTAAATGTATGCTGTGTGTATGGCGCACTGTTCTCAAAATATGTGTTTGCAGATATTTCAAGTACATTATTTTGCTAAAGTAAAATGATTAGGCTTGAATTATTACTATTATTTTTTAAATATCTAAAACATTTCTAAAATACACAGAGCCAGTAAAAATATTTTTGTGCATGTGTGTCAGTGCTATTTTAGTATAACTTTTTAAATTAATATTTTGAATTTATTTTTATTGGGTATTTGCAGTTTTTATTTTCATTTTAGTTACATTTTAAGTAAACTGTTTGTGTGTTTTTGTGAATTTTATTTTATTTTTTGTAGAATTAATTAAATTTGGAAAAAATATCTGATGAAATAATGAATGAGAAAAATATGTTTTTACATCTGTAATTCCAATTTTTTTTTTAAATTAGTTGTTGCAGTTTTTAGCAATTTCATTTCAATTTTGATTAGTAAAAAAAACTAAACGAAAATGAGCTGAAATAAAATTTACAAGTGTATTTGTTTTATTTGTTATATATTTAAATTTAATTTTTAATTTTATTTTAGCTAACATTTATTTTATTTATATTTCAATTTTATTTCTAACATTTATTTATTTGTTTTATATTTTAATCTTATTTCATTTTAATTACCATTCATTTTAGTTGTTCATTTGTTTTGTATTTTAATGTCATTTATTTCAAGTATCAAAAAATGCATTTTTACGATTTAATTTACTTGTCATAACCGTGCATCATAAGTGTTGTAATGTATTTTCATGAGGCTCGTGCGAGTCGCTGGTGAAAGGTTAGGCTGTTGTAGCACTGTCACGATGGCATCCAGGCTGTCAGACGCTGAAGCTCCATGAACACGCGTGTGCTCCTCAGGGACGCGGCGCGTATGAGCGAGACGCAGCAGAACATATGGGGATCCGTCACAACAGCAGCGGCTCCGACATCAGCACTTACGGACGCGGCTAAACACCTCAACGACAAACCAACATCAACACACGCCGGCACAAACAAAACCGATAAGAGCCGGAGTTTCCACAGGAGTCTGAGACTATGATGGGGAACCTCAGTCTGTGTGGGAGTTTAAAAGTTTAAATGCATCAACTCAGAGCACAAATTTTAAAAAGTGAAACACATTTTCAGTCCAAAATGAATAGAGTACAAAGTCTTTGCTTTGACGTGTAGCTGAACTTTAAACCTATTTCAGTGGAGAATCATTTCTTATACAATACTGGTTTTGGAAACCAGCATTGTAACAAATGCAACTACATATTTTCCAGTTTATGGAACCTTTTGAGTCACAAATACTATGTGAATTTCTTGAAAAGCCATGTTAGATCAACAGAATCCACAAATGTTTGCCCAACTAGTTAAACACAGTCGTCTGAACAGAATGATCTTGCCATTATTGGGTTTTTGTATTCATGCTGTCTTGAGGTTCTTGAGGTTTGTGTGTCAGGTGTTGAGCTCTAGATGCACAACCATTCAAAACTACATCTCAGATTCCTCAGCTTCACCTTCAGAAGCAAAGATAGCATAAGTTAACCTTATGTTTTATGTACGGCTGCCAAAAAAAATTAATTTAGTGAACAAATTCAAATAGTTAAAAGTATTATTAGACAGTAATTCTAATTATTATGGCAATACACTCTTCAAAATAAAGGCTCCAAAGGGCTGTTTTTGCAGTGACGCCATAGAAGAACCATTTTTGGTTCCCCAAAGAACCTTTCCTAAGAACCATTTGGAAGAACATTTTAAAAATCTAAAGAACCTTTTCTGCATTCGAAAGGTTCCATGGACGTTCAAGGTTCTTCATAAAACCATTAATGCCAATAATTTGCCACTTATTTTATAAGTGTAGTTGAGAACGCATCATTCTGCTTTGAATGTTTAACTTCTCTCAATAATTCCTTTCTCAGTCTATTTATTTGGCACAACAAGACACTTAATAAAAGCAATGAATGTAATGAATTTACAGATGAATTAACTAATCAAACAACTAATAACACACCATAATGAATATAATTGAGCCCAAAATAACATCAATATATCAAACCTCCCAACAACACACATTAAATGAAAGTTTCTGTCACACTTGTTCAAAATAAACCACATAAACCGTCTATAATGGAGATAAATGGAAAGACAGATAAACTGGTTGACATTAGGCCATTTTGAGCCCGGTTAATATAACTTTAAATCTAGTTTATCTAATAATCAGGCCATTGTGAATTACGACTGTTGTTGGCTCTTTGACATAATTGTTTTGTTCCCCTATTTGAACGTCACTTTGGATAAAAGTGTCTGCGACGGCATAATTATTAAATTAATTATATACAAATATGTGCTAAATAAAAAAAAAAAATAAATGTTTGTAAAATTGTACAAAATATTTACATATTTGATTAATTTATTGCATCTTTGATTAATAAAATATAAAAAAATTTTTTTTTTGTAAAATTGTATAAAATATGTACATATTTGCTCAATTCAATGCATCTTTTGCTAAATAAAAATATTATGTATCACAACTTGTAAAATTGTGTAAAATATTAGCAAAATTCACACCTTTGGTAAACACTTTCCTCAATCTTCCAGCCATTATTTTCTATTAAACATATCCACTTTTGATCAATTTAATCCACCTTTGCTAAATAAAAATATGCAGGACAACTTTTTTTGTGTGTAAAATATTTACATCATTTATACATTAACTAGACACTTTCATCAGTTTTCCTGCTATTAATTTTTACTAATTACATCCACATTATACCACGATGCTAAACTGAATTAGAGCATTTTACCATGTTAAAGTAAAGAAACGTGCTGATTATCCTCCAGATCAGTGCAGAAAAGAGCAATTAAATGGCTGATTAAATGACAGAAATGAAACACAAAAGCGGTCTCCTGACACACAAAGTGTCCGTGTGGAAGTAGAACGCTTGAGACGCGTCACAATGCGAGACGTGAGATGGTCCGGCGTGTTTCTGTCTCTCTGGGTGAATTTGGACGCAGTTAAAGGAGCCTGATGCCTCCTTCAGTCTAATTAAGAACAACCCAAGCTGAGCATCTATATTATTCAACACTTCAGGCTGCTGTCGGCCGTCCAAGAACAGCCACCAAAGACCCCAAAAAAAACACACACACACACACACACACACACACACACACGGCCGCTGCAGCCAGAGCTTCATGCCCAAACACTCACACAAACTTCAGGCCGTAAGACATGGAATCCGTCTCGCATTTATTATTCCGACAAGGGCTCCATTTTAATCAGGGGCCGCAGCGAGGCCCGGGGAACGGAGGCGCTTCAAAGACGGAGGAGGAGGAGGAAGAGGAAGAGGAAGAGAGACGGGGTGAAGGGAGGATGCTGAGGAAGAAGATGGAGATACGAGTCTGTCCTAACGCTGGAAGAAAAGACGAGACTCTCCTGGGAAAATCCCATCTAGAAATATATATGATTCACATGCAGTGAAGAGAATATTTTACAGTCAACATCAAACAACATTGTTTATAAACATATCGAGAGCAAAACGAGTGAAATGTGAATGTTTTCTTTGTGCCAGGTTGGCAGCATGTGATCTGACAAAAATATGAATATTTTGTCTATTTTCTGCAAAAAAAAAAGGCCTGTACTTTTTTAAAAACATGCACATACTACCAGTTGAAAGATTGGAATAATTTAGAGTTTTTAATTTTTCAAAGAAGTCTCTTCTGCTCACCAAGGCTGGATTTATTTGATCAAAAATACAGTAAAAATTGTCAAATATTATTACAATTTGAAACAGCTGTTTTCTATGTGAACATCTAATAAAATGTAATTTATTTCTGTGATGCGCAGCTGAATTTTCAGCATCATTACTCCAGTCTTCAGTGTCACATGATCCTTCAGAAATCATTCTAATATGCTGATTTGCTGCTCAACAAACATTTATGATTATTAGCAATGTTGAAAACAGTTGTGCTGCACAATATCTACGATGGAAACGTCTTGCATTTTATTTTTCAGGATCCACAGATGAATAGAAAGTTCAAAAGAACAGCATTTCTTTGAAGTAGAAATCTTTTTCACATTATAAATGTCTTTACTGTCACTTTTGATCCATTTAATGAGTCCTTGAAGAATACAAATATGAATGTCGCTGCTCAAATATGTTTGTTGAGCAGCAAATCAGCATATTAGAATGATTTGTGAAGGATCATGTGACACTGAAGACTGGAGTAATGATGCTGAAAATTCAGCTGCGCATCACAGAAATCAATTACACTTTAACAGATATTCACATAGAAAACAGCTACTTTAAATTGTAATAATATTTCACAATTTTTACTGTATTTTTGATCACAGTGAGCAGAAGACAGACTTTTAACCGGAAGTGTTTATCGGGAATAAGATGCACTACTATGTCATGGATGATCACAGAACTACAGACACAAAATCTGACCTGATGATGTCTTTAAAATACAAAATGAAATGAAAGTGGGTGTTTTTCTTCCTTTTCGACCCGAATGGCCTTTAATATCCCCTAAAAAGGAAAAATGTGCCAGCACGAGCAGACGTCCACCTTCGCCGAACAAAACTGGACGAGTCGGCGTGGATTCAGGCCGCCAATTCCATCTGAAACGACACAATGTCAACAATGTCCTCTTTTCTTGTGTTCCCTTTTACTCATCCTTCTTTCAAATTATAATTTGATTCGGGTGGTACAAGGGCTTTGATATTAAAATTTTTAATAAAAGCCCTGATACTCGTGTACGTCGGCAGGATTTGGGGCCGATTTTCATCCTTCTATTTGTCATTATTATTATACTTCTTTTTTTGTCCAGAGGCACTGCCTACACAGATCATTATTTCAGAAAAAAGACTATTGCCTTTTTCCCCCTCACCCTCTCTCCAATAAATTCAATGTGTGTCTAAATTAATGCATTACAAGCCATGGGAGAGATATTAAAAAAATGATAAAAACTAATCCTTGATGTTGAGCCGGTGCGGCGCTCTGACCCTGAGCGCGCCGGTGTTATAGTGCCGAACATCGCTCGGATTACTCCGTAATATTTCATTACACGCACAAAATCCACAGTCATATATCAGCGCAGGTGTGTCGTTATTAATCACCGAGGACCGCTGGAGCACTACGACTGCAAACAAGGGCGACACGCCAACCTGCGCCGCACGCGCACGCCTCTAAACGCCTACGGATCGCGCAAACGCGAGGTGAGGATGGAGATACACAGACATTATCAAGTCTGTACTACAATGCAAGAGAAAAAAGCAGATTCTCCTGGGAAGATCACATCTGGAAATCACTCACTGAACAGAATATGTTAAAGTCAACATCAAACAATTCATGTGCAACTCACTGATTACAGTTATTTCACATATTTAAAGTAAAACATGAGTAAAATGTGGGGGTTTTCTTATGCAAAACTTGACACATTTTCTGTATACACTGGACAAAAATGTGTAGACAATATTTGTCATGAATAATTTTGTCTATTTTATGAAAAGAGAAAAACTGTACACACTAAATGCACAAACTAATGGTGGAATAATTACTTTTTTTATGTTTTTGTCTCTTCTGCTCATCAAGGCTGCATGTATTTGATCAAAAATACAGTAAAAAAATTGCAAAACATTATTAAAATTTAAAATAGCCATTTTCTGTGTGAATATATTGTAAAATGTAATTGATTTCTGTGATCAAAGCTGAATTTTCAGCATCATTACTCCAGTCTTCAGTGTCAACTGATCCTTCAGAAATCATTCTAATATGCTGATTTGTTGCTTCTTTATTATTATATTGCATGCACACACATTTACAATTTATGCACTCGTGTGGACAATATGAGTCATGAATAATTTTGTCTATTTTCTGGGAAGAGAAAGAAACATTTTAAAAACATTTGCACATTTTAAATGCATGCACTACAAGTCAAAAGTATGGAAAAATTAAGGTTTTTATTGTTTTTGAAAGAAGTGTCTTTTGCTTCCCAAGGCTGCATTTATTTAATCAAAAATACAGTAAAAATTGTGAAACATTATTCCAAATTAAACAGCTGTTTTCTATGTGAATATCTATTAAAATGTAATTTATTTCTGTGATGCGCAGCTGAATTTTCAGCATCATTACTCCAGTCTTCAGTGTCACATGATCCTTCAGAAATCATTCTAATATGCTGATTTGTTGCTTCTTTATTATTATATTGCATGCTTACACATTTACAATTTATGCATTCGTGTGGACAATATGAGTCATGAATAATTTTGTCTATTTTCCGGGAAGAGAAAGAAACATTTTAAAAACATTTGTACATTTTAAATGCATGCACTACCAAGTCTGGAAATAATTAAGAGTTTTATTGTTTCTGAAAGAAGTCTCTTCTGCTCACCAAGGCTGCATTTATTTAATCAAAAATACAGTAAAAATTGTGAAATATTATTCCAACTTAAAATAGCTGTTTTCTATGTGAATATCTATTAAAATGTCATTTATTTCAGCGTCATTCCTCAAATCTTCAGTGTCACATGATTGTTCAGAAATCATTCGAATGTGTTGATTTGAGGCTGAATTCTGATCATATTGCATATGGTTTGCACAAATGCAGGCTGATGAAGGGGAATCCGCTCGTCCTTGTGTTGACGCCTCGCTGTTTAACGCAGTTTTGGCGCATTGTCAAACTTGTGGACAAGGACGCATGTATGCGGTTCAGCGCGTCCCTGCTGATGTGAACTATTTTCCTGCTTGCGAGTGAGTGAATGTGTGTGTGCGTGTGTGAAAACACATTGATGCCAATCCGCCGTATCTCTGATGATTTGCTAACTAGGGCAGCGATGCAATCTTAATTTAAACTGACCATCAGATCATCTCCATCTCTGCCACCACCTTTCTCTTTCACTTTCACACTCATCACAGCAGCTTCAACAAACTCAGATTCACAGGATCCCTGTCGTTCTAAATACTTACATTTAACACTGTATGACTGTATGTATAACTATAATATAGTTAGCTGTGTCAGGAGTAACTGACACAGATAAAACAATTATATCTAACATAATTGACACTATATCTGGATATTTGTGACCCTGGACCACAAAACCAGTCATGAGGGTCAATTTGTGGAAACTAAAATTTTATACATCATCTGAAAGTTGAATAAATAAGCTTTCCATTGATGTATGGTTTGTTAGGACAATATTTGGTCGAGATACAACTACACTGTAAAAAAAAACAACAACAAAAAAAATAGTTGTCTCAACTTAAAATAAATTGTTACCTTGCTAACTTAAAATTGTTAGTTTAGTCAACTAAAATATTGCAGTTGTCACTTAAATTAACATTAAGTAACTTAAAATTTCTCATTTTAAGGCAGCTGAGGTAACAAATATTAAGTTGAAACATTTTGAAAGAATGTTTTTTTAAAGTGTATCTGAAAATCTGGAATCTGAGGGGGCAAAAAAATTCAAATATTGACAAAATCACCTTTAAATTTGTCCAAACAAAGTCCTTAGCAATGCATATTACTAATCAATTAAGTTTTATGTATTTACAGTAGAAAATGTACAAAATATCTTCATGGAACATGATCTTTACTTAATATCCTAATGATTTTTGGCATAAAAGAAAAATCATAAATTATTTTTTGTCACTTAGAGGTAGGAACATTACTGTTAACTAAAACTAAACTATTACAAAAATTGACTTAACTGAAATACAGCTGAAATACAATTTACATATTAGATGAAAAACGTAAAAGTAAACAAAATTGGAAATGTTGCGACTAACCGCAAAGTTCAATTTGCAGCACTAAAATGACTGAAAATATACTGAAAAATGGAAATAAATTAAAACTCAAATTGAACTAAAACTAAAACTGAAATAAAAATGAATTAAACCTAATTAGTAATATTTAAAAATAAATAAATAAAAAAAAAATGACAAAAGCACTCCACCATATTCTTAACAATGAAAAGAAAAACGGAAAAATATAAAAATAAAAGCTAATTCTGATATTAGACATCCTAAATCTTTTTCAAAATCTCTTAAAACTTACTTTTTCAGAGCAGCTTTTTGCTTTTATTTTATATTATATTTTTCTTAAATAATTTAATTTTATAATATTTTGTATTAATTTTCTATATTTTTGTAAAGAGCTTTGAGACTCCAAAAATAAATAAAAAAATATTATTACTATTATATAAATACCTCAACAATAAATAAATATGTATGCATATACGCATGTGTTAACATAAGTTTATCTAACTGAACATGACAATGATTCGAAGAGGACAAACACACCAGTTTTGCTTCTCAAATAAAGCAAAAAACAGCATAAACATCATCTTAATGTTGCTTGGCCCAATCTCAACTTCAGCACAAACTCCACACTTCAAACTCTCAAAACTACAACATCAGTTTCTAAATTCATCATGTGAAAAACACATGAAATAACACATCATTTACATCTACTCTCCAGAGTTTCTAAGTGTTTTCTGATGACTGCTAACCAGTCCTCATCTGGACTGACCAACGATCATCTGCATCTCCATCTCGTCTCGCTCTCGTTTTCACGCTCATCGCACGTTTTTGGACGCGTCTATCCACCGCCTTCTTCTTGGTCGGCGGCCAATCGTCGTCTCACCTCACCCCCCGTTTCCTCTTTCTTTCTCCCGGTGGCTTCATTATCACATGCAAAACAGACACAAAGAGTGGAGCGAGCGTCTCAAACGCAGACCTTCACACCAGCGCTCCTCCTGCTGACGGATGAGAGCGAGGAGCTCAGAGAAGCTCCTCCAGTCAAAGCTCTCGTCAGGATAACAGAGGCTCGGCGCCGTAATTGTGCGGTAATGGGAGTCTTTGTCCTCCTTTATACGTCTTGTAACCGCCTTGACAAGACGCCACCTGCTAACAGAAAACGCCTTCGTCTTTTGTTTCTTCACTTCACAGGCGTGTCGGAGGAACCGCCGTTCCTGATAAAACTATTATGTTCCTGATAAAGCTATTGCTATCCTCCATACTCTACAGCCTGTAGATAATCATTTATATTTATAATAATATTTATCTATTTGTTATGATTTTTTTGGTCAATTAGGGGCAGGGTTATAGCTAAATAAAACTAAAAACATATATTAAAAATCATTTTTACTTGAAAAAAAAATTAAATATTAAAAACTTTAACTTATTTTATTTCAGCTAGTGTTTAAGGTAATTTAATAAAGTATCTAAAAATAAAAATTATGCAAATTTAAAATAAAAACTATATATTTTGTTTAAAAACAACAAAACTAATAAAAACGACAAAAACACAACAAAATCACTACATTAAAGCAGAAAATTAAATCTCATTTAAAATATGAATAAACACTGTAATATCTCTATCATATCTCAATGACACTAAAAAAACACTGAAACTTTTTGTTAGCTGAAAACTGAAATAAAATACAAATATTTAATGAAAAACTGAAATTAGTTTAAGTTAAATAAAAAACTGAAAAACAATTACATATTAAAAACTTTAACTTATTTTATTTCAGCTATTTTTTTTAGCATTTCACATTTTCATTTATTTTAATTAGATTTAATAAAGTATCTGAAACTTAAAATTAGTTAAAAACTATATAGACATGTTTAAAAACAACAAAATAAAAAACGACAAAAACAACAAAATCACTACATTAAAGCAGAAAATTAAATCTCATTTAAAATATAAACAAAAACTGTAATATCTTCATCATATCTCAATGACACTAAAAAAAACACTGAAACTTTTTTGTTAACTGAAAGCTGAGATAAAATACAAATATTTAATGAAAAACTGAAATTAGTTAATAAGTTAATACCAAAAGTAAAATAAACAGAAAAATGAGAATAAATAACTAAAAATGACCTAAAACTAAAACTAAAATAAGAACAAATCAAATAATAAATAGTCATATATAAAGACTATGAAACTGACAAAGATACATTACCATATTTCTAAAAATTAAATTAAACTACTGATAAAATAATACTAAAATAACACTGATTAGAGGAACTGTTACTTTGACCATGCATCATTTGTTGCCAAGTAAATTAAAATGTAAAGTGCAAAAAGCAAAAATAAATAAATAAATAATATTGTTCTGCGTGATAATGCCAACAAACGAATCGATTCACTGAAGTGGACAGTCTGAACTGATTCACTGAAATGAATCAAACGTTCCAACTCTACAGCTGTAATTGGCACTAAAGTTAAAATCTGGACAAGCTTAATAGCCAAAAAGCATTAAAAAACCGGTGCAATATTCACAATGCAAATGCACTGCAGTATTTTATATTCGTCAAAATCCTGATGAATGTATTAAGAGTCTATCAGCCCAAGAGAATCAAGATCAGCTTCACAGTGTTTTCAGCAGTGACTGTAGATCTGCTGATTCAGAAACAGTGTTAATGTTCCAGTATCGAGACAATTTTCCATCCAGTAGTTCAGTGAGAAACACAACACGACTGTATTCACACAGCAGCTCCAGATCATCATCACACGATTCTCTAGATCAGAATGAAATCCAGAAGTCATTTCAAAAGATCAGTTCAAAAAGATTCAGATTCAGTCTCTGTAAATATTTCACTAAATTTAACACAGCCCAAAAGTTCCCAATTTTGAGAACTAAATAATAAAGCATCTATTTTACAAATTTAAACTGACTGAATGAAATTAACCTGTGATAAAATGTTCAAACACCTTCTGAATTATCTCATTTTAAAATTTTCTAGCAATTCTATATAATATAAGTTATTGAGTTATAACTTTGTTTTATTAAGTACAACAAACTTTTAGTAATATTTCATTCAGGGTTAAACTATTCAAAATATATTGTTACTTGAATATAAATAACACTTTCACTTCAGCTAGCTGCCAAACCAACATTTCTCTTATTTTAAAACACAGTTTTACATGATGTGCTAAAATAACACAGAAATAAAATGTAGTAACATGTCACAAAATAAAACAAAATTGTAAATAAAAAAAAAAAAAAAAAAAAAAACTAAACTAAAAACAGACAAATTACTACAACTTTAACTAAAAGAAAAATGAAAAAATAAAAGCTGGTTTAAAATATTAATAAACCCATAATGGTATCTCGGTGCTGGTAACCCTGTTTTGAGTGAAATGATGATTTCCGTTAGTAAATGTCACACTGTAGTTTAACTATTATCATCTAACACATTCAACATCAGCTTCCAGAACACGGCAGCATCCGATGCACACTTCATTTAGTAGGCTACGAGTGCGGCTGGGAATATTTCCAAACTGATTCCCATTTAGACATTATCATCTATTTGCATCTCCTCCCTCTTTGTCTGGAAGATGTAAAACGTAAAGCTTGAGCCAGCAAACGGGCAACAGAAAGGATCATCCGTTACGTGACCTGCGCTGTGACTTCTGACACTGTGGTGAGGTGAGAACACACACACACACACACACACACACACGCACAACACGCCACAGCTGTGTTCAAAATAATCTGACCGCTGCATGCTGGGAAATTTGGCAGAAAGATCCAGAGCAGAAGAGCAGAGGAGCTGCATTACACCACTACTGATGTGTACAGAATAAGAAATCCCTTATTCAAACACCACACAGCATCACTAACCATATACACTCAACTAAACTTAGATTAGAAACAAGTTTCAGTCAGCAGTAAACTTTGCACAAAAGAAAAAAAGAAATGGCAAGTAACACTGAATTTGAAACACTGAAATAGTTTTCTTGTAAAACATAATTCAGTAATCTGTTTATTTACAACATTCAGATTAAATTAATTAGATGATATTTGGCCTTTTTGAGATGATCTGCATTAGTCAATAACTGTGAACAAAAACTGCTCATGCACACTGGAAAATGTCACTTTTTGAAGTCGTAAATAAAATAAAGATTATAAGAAAATACAACAATTGAATTTTGGCAATTTCACTCAAACCTGCTAGTAAATTACAAAGAAATGGAACATAATGAATTGAATTAAATGTGAAATTTTGAAAGGAAAATTACATTTGTTTTATTTGTTTACCACAATTTACAATTGTGAAAATCATTTATTTACAGTGTAGTTTTTTTCCTTTAAAATTGCACATTTAATTAAATGTCATTTGCCATTTCTCGATAAGTATGTAAAACTGAATACTGAATAAAAGTAATTTGTGAGTGAATTGTTTTTCCCAGCATACAAAATCAGGTGGCAGTTCTAAAATGTATTCATTGGACTAATAAATCTGTTGATGACTCTATGAAAATTATTATTATACACTTAACACAACAACACAAATTTTATAACAGTATTTCCCACAAATGCTCCTTTTGCCATCAGATTGAAGAAATTGGTTATTAATTTGTTTTGAGACTGTTTATTCAAAGTATTTTGGAATGATTTTTCAAAAAAAAGTTTAAAAATAATTTATCGACAAAGACCACAAAAATTGTGTTTTTGGCGACTCTATGAAATTAGACCCTTCTCATTTTAACTTTAAAACTAATTCTTGGCCAATTTTAAATTCAAAAATGTAATTTTTAAATGAAATTCCTTTCTTTTTTTTGCATACTACTTAATGTTTTAACTCTTTAATGAAATCTAAAAATTCACTTATATAAGACACTTTTTAGGGTCTAATACATATAAGCTACAAAAAAAAAAAAAAAGTGAAAGCAGGGCACAACGTTCTGTATTAACTTTTTTAATATATTTTTTACAGTTGTCTTACCAGTATTTTGAATTTAACCCTGCACTGTTATGTGTTTTAAAATTAAAGTAAAAACATATTTTTAAAAAATATTGTACAATTTTTGTAATATTTTATTCTTATAATAAATCACTTAAAATCAATAATTTTATTTAATATCAAATACATATCAGTCGCTCTGCTCGACATATATCAGCACCGGCCACTGCAAAGCCCCTGGCGGTCACCAACTAACTAATTCCACAGAAATCAAATATATTCCCTCAAATATTGCCACAAGATCGTGGTTTGGACGAGCGCCTGTGAAGAAAGGCGTCCTGGAGCTCGACACGGCCGAGTCTGATTAAAGCCAGACCTTCTGCTGGACGAGACTCAGAGCGGGCCGGGCTCTCTCCGCGCGGGGCGGCAGCTGGCCGAGGCCCGTCCTGGCGCTCTCCGGAAGGTCTGATGTCGAGCCCAGCGCTTTCGTCTCGCTCCGCGAGCGCCTGGGGAGATCCGATCCACCTCTGTGAAAAACACCACGCATCTGTTCAGCCAGGCAGCCGGTGGGCGGGCCGGCGTAATTGGCGCCGCCCGATCGGGTCGCCGGCTCGGAATCGAGCGTCGCATCGCTTCTGCCGTAAAGGTCGTGTTAGTGGAGACGCCAGCAGAGGTGAGGCGAGGAGACCTGGAGCCGTTCCTGGATAGACAGATAGCGGCTCGGCGTCTGTTTTTCTTGTCCCGCTCGCCTCGTCATCCGTCAAGCTGACGGAGGTTTGATGAATAAAGCGGTCGCTGAGAAAGACCTTGGGCAGGCGTCGCTTCACGAGCGCTTGTAAACGCAGCCATCGTTATTCATTTCTGTATTTTTAACTCAAACTCACATCTTTAAAAAATGTTTCAGCGAGAGCGGCTGAGAACGTGGCCATTTATATCACTTGCCTTGCTCTTATTTATTGATGAACTGGATGTGCGATAAATAATGTAATGAACACAAGGAATCACAGTTACGCTTGTTACTCTGGGCCTTCGCCGCAGCTGAAGTGATGTAGAGGCAAATCTCACAGGTATATATATATATATTTAAAACGTCTGCGCGATCAAATCATCTGAACTGACGCTAACGCTGAGTACTAACCGGCCGTGACAACATAAGAGAACAAAACTCTTCTGAACGCTTATGCGTCTCAGATCAATCAGGCAAAACTTCAACATCTCTACCTATTTTCATCAACACTTCATACAGTCTGAAGCAAAGCATGCTGGGAACTTGAAATCTGCTTTCAATACAGTTCACACGATTAAATTAGGTTGTGATAAAATGGTTATGAATTGTGCTGCATTAGCTCATTTTAATTAGATTGCAGTCTGAAGAAACTATTATCTATTTGTTTTTGGACTGTTTTACTGCAAAGTATTTTGAGTTGATTTTCAAATTGTATTTAAAAAAACACACATTTAAACTTCTGTATATGCCAAAAAATTGTGTTCTTTCCCTTTTTTAAAATAAACTTCTTACTCATTTAATTCATAAATGTGACCTTGAACCACAAAACCAGTCATAAGCTTTCATTTTTATTTTATTTATTTTATTGTTGGCTATTGCTACAAATATATTTGTGCTATTCAGGGTCACAAATGTACATTTTCAAAAAAAGAAAAAAAAAAAAAATTAAAATAATTATTTTTCATTTTCAAGAATGTATATTGTATATTGAAATTCTTTAAGGAAATCTAAAAATTCAATTTTTAATTTTTTATAGTAAGCTACCATAATATGCGTTATTTTAACATTATGTAAGTCTCTTTGATTTGTTTGTTTTATCTTTGTATTTGTAAATGTTGTTTTATCTTGCATAATAATTATTGTTATCATTTTTTTCTAAAAAATATTTTGTAGTAAATTATTCTTATAATAAATGACTTAAAAATCTATAGAAATTGTAATAACTGGTTCAGTTGAGTTCTGCTTCCTATAATCAGCTATTTCAACAATAATCAAATAAAATTAACTTATTTCAAATAGTAAATTTTACTGTTGAGTTTTCAATCAATCAAAATGTATTTTTATGCAATAAAACACAATTTGGTTTTGTAGTAGTTTAACTGTAGCTTCAAACAGC
Organism: Labeo rohita; assembly: GCF_022985175.1. Classification (NCBI taxonomy): domain Eukaryota; kingdom Metazoa; phylum Chordata; class Actinopteri; order Cypriniformes; family Cyprinidae; genus Labeo; species Labeo rohita. Next base: position 35,053,989 of record NC_066874.1, on the reverse strand, counting down.
TGTTTTGTCATAATCTGCAAAGACTAAAACCAATGACAAAACATTTAGTTTGAACTATTTATGCGGCATCACACACATGATTGGCTCCGCCCATAGTCAGCTCTCATTGGTCCATAATCCTGTTCCCCATCACTATATATAGAGCACAGGCGTGTCAGTGAATCACTGCTTATGACGTCATCGAGTCTCACAACACTCCCACAATGCTAGTAAATATTTTTATTTAAAAATTGCATAAATATTGTAAATATTAGTTTTATTTTAAGAAAAATATATATTCAATGATTTATGACAGAGTTTAAGTACAAAGTCTTGTATTTGAAATAAACGGTAAAACAGCTGAAAAAGTGTGCGGCGGTCACTGCTGCGCTCTATGACACATTAGTCACCGGCTTTCAGTGTGGACAGATGAATTACTTGTCGCAGGAATCTAGTCGTGTCGCGCCTGGTTAGGACACGTTTAAGTGAGACAAATCCACTGCCGCGTCAATATGAAAACCACAGCGCAGGGCTTCCCCAATAATTCACTTTAATTGCAGACTTCATTCAACTGAGAGCTGTTTATTTACTGTATTCATTAACCTCAAGACACTGTCAATCAGCTGACACATCATCATTAGTCAATAACTCCGAAACCACAAAACACACCAACGTCGTCCTCTGAGATCTTCTCAAATCAATTTCCAACAAAACAGCAAAGTCATTAACGAATCACTGTTTTTTAATGAACGCATACACACATATGCATATGCAAAACCACACCGCATGACATCTTCAGCATACATACGACCATCACAACCTGCAACCTAACAACACTCAGATTCCACCACCCGTCAATCAGAGCGACAAAACAGCAGGACCCGCAGAGTAAAAGGGCAAAAATAAAGCCTTCTGACAGACTACTGTGAAAAACATTAAGCACTGCTCTTTAATAGCAACACAATCTCCTCTTATCATATCAATCATTAAAGATGAGACATTAAATTCAGAAATAAAGGCACCACTCAGGCTGGAGTCAGTAATACGATTGCTTTTATCATTAATATGATGGATTACACAAGTACGCGGGTGGGGTTTGAACGGGAGGGTGAGAAGAACCTCCTGCTGCTGCAACTTTTTTTTTTGAATACAGCTTTGTAAATTGGATCCATTTATTAGGAGCGGATAAGACAGCATTCATTTCACAACGCTCTAACACGCCGTTCCGCTGAGCACACTTATGACATGTGATGGGCCCTGAAAACCAGCCTAAAATACGTGCAATTTTATATGCACAAGTTGCATTGTGGGAACAAACATCAAGAGATGGGCTTGAGAGCAAACCGCTGTAGATCTCAGCCTCTCGACGTGCGCTGCCATAAAAATGTAGGCTAAAGTAAAATATGCTTTAATAATCACTCCACTTTTAAAGCACGAGGTATGGATCGTTGATGCCTAAAAGTGAGTCATATTAAAAAATTAGATTATCCTGAACAAATGTGGAGAGGAGAATAAAGACATTAATAAAGCAGACCCGAGCGAGCATAAAAGATTCGAGCCATATTTCGACTGTGATACATGACTGCGATTTACTGTTGGGTCATTATGACATGATCACACTTACAGAGGGAGGTAATGGGATCATCAATAAGATCCTGCGTGCCTTCTAAAAAAAAAACAGCCAACACCTAATAAACTGCACTCGCCCAACCCCAAAACTCGCCTTATTTCCTTATTTACGTGTGTGTGATTTAAGCAGCTGATTGTGTATTTGATTCCTCAGTGAATAACAGTTTGGAAGACGTGATGGTTTGAAGAAAAAGTGATGACGAACGGTACCATAAACAGGAAAGCGTAGCCTTTTTGTGCTAAAAATGCTTTTAAGTCTCCAGACAGCTGCAAGTTGTCAGAACGACTCATTTTTGTTCACATCCGATGATGAAACGTCATCACAAAATGTTTTATTTCAGAAAAGCTGTGACATTAATGCTGTTCTTTCCAGCCTGATGTTGTTATCAGTAGCATGATTCTGTCATTTCTAAACAGCTTCAAGGAAGCTGTTCTTTAAAGCGTGATGCATAAATGAGAAAAAAACACAAATTTTTGGTATTCTTCACATTGGGCCATTGCAAGGCCAGCATGAAGTGAGGAGATGAGGATCAGCGTCTGAAAGCAATATGGGTGTTACTGCTCACACAGATGCATGTTTATTAAAGAACACTGTGCTGAAAACAGACATAATTCTGCATGATTATAATGAGAGAAATTATATTTGAACTGAAGTAGCATTTCCAAATGTGTGCATTTGGTATCAACTGCATCCAAGAAACAGATTCACATCTCAACACTCTCTATTTTCTCCAACACACACATGCAGTTTAAACACAGTGCGTGAACTCATAAGTGCTACTAGATATGAATATTTAAAACGTTACGTGAACTTACATCCTCAGAATATTAAAGTTATTAGGAGATCTTCAAGCGAATCACCTGAAATCTGTGATTTTTCTGCTTTATGGTTATCACTTTACGCGCAATTACTTGAACAAGTTCTGATTTGGAACGGAACCCACAGTGATCTACAAGTTCGCAGAAAACCTCGTTTTGTCCACTCTCGTTATTTGTCACATTTACAGATGCGAAACTCACAGAAACGCTTCGTACCTTTCTTAGAATCCATTGGATGAGCAGCAGAACGCTCCAGCAGAGCAGCCTCATCGCACCTTTCGTTCGCGACCTCCGAGAGAACACTAGTCCCGTTGAGTAAACATATACCGGAGCAAATCAGCGACCAGAAAACATCCGAGAGGAAAGAACTCGAGGCAGGTGGTTTAACTGACTGTGCGAATAAACCAGAGTTATTAGGGCAGCCAGGGAGGTTCAGCTCTTGGAGTCCTTGTCATTAGTGAAGTGCACATCCATTCGCGGGTTTACGGAGGTGAAAAGTTGGCGTGGGAACGGTGGCAACTTGTGCTGTCAGCTGGCGTTCGCGCCTAATGCCCTCATTACCGCGCCCGTTTGCTGTTTAAAAAAGAAACTGTGTTGCGTTCTCCCTCACTCCAAAGCGCACGCCCAGTGTAGACTTTGCGTCTTGTTCTCTCCGCTCTCTCTCTCTCTCTCTCTCCCTCCCTCGCTTTACCGCTGAACGTGCGAATATCGATTTTAAACGCCAACAGGTCAAACAACCTCCCGCACGTCTTTTATCATCACTTCGAGCACGCGCACAGAGCGGTGCCAAAAGTTGGCGCAGTACTTCTCCATATTTCAAATGAATTTTGCATTCGCTAAAAAGTTTTCCCGAGTCACATACTCAGTTAATACAGACGAGATTCTTTCAAGACGCCCAACTTGGCAAGAAAGCGAAGTACAAATAACACGAAAGAGATGAACAAATCTTCCCAAAGGCGATTTTAATTTTGAATGGCTTTAAAGTGCATCTTGTCTCACAGCTGTTCGCTGTGTTAAAATATGAAACGCGCAATCTGTGTCGACAGCGCGAGACATATCCCGTTAGGAAAAAACGCTCTTCTTTTTCTAGTCAATTCAACATCCTTAAAAAGCATCGTTTACGCATAAACACACAAACGAGAAAGAGAGGCGAGCGGATCTTTCTAGCATATTTCTGAGGCTGTATGTTAGGGAATAAAGGTGATGAAACGGCAGTCTTTAGGAACAAACACTAACAAGTCAAAGTTTACGTCCATCTGAAGATGGACAGATCTGCAGATGGAGACCAGTGAAGCCCTTCATCGCCCCCTTGCGAATGACTGACAGAAAACATCTGAATGTCGACTTCCAATTAAACCAACGACATAATTGTGAGAGAAAATGATTAATCACACCGAATGACCTTAAAAACTCCAAGGACAGAATGTAAAAACACCGAAATACGCGACCCGCAGCGTCGGCTCTCCTCACTACTGACAAGAACACTAGAAAACTGATTGAAAATCCTCCGAACAACACACTTTCACAATTCCACCACATTTTCTAAGTAAATTGCCTTCATGGATACATATTTTTGGACTATCGAAATAAATGTTCCGTTGGTTTCGTTTCCATTGTGATCCCGCGGCTCGTGTTGTATTGAAGTTGGCAGGTGAATTTGGCGGGCTGCTAAAGCGCGCGCTTTCTATTTCTCAGAGAAGCACGCCGCGCGCTTTAGCACAAATGAATGAACATGCCCGGGAAAAATGAGCGCAATTTTCTCACATATCCACTCATCTTTCCACTTCGCCCTCTGCAAATCAACGCACTCATTCCAGAACGACAAAAGGAGAGAGTTCGCCTCTATCACACGGTGTGTATGTCCACCAATGGACAAATACACCAACTGACAAATACTGAAGACCAGAACGTTTCGACACAACCGATCGCCATATTTACGAGCGTACAATCCACAGTTGTGTGCGCATTTGCATTTTCTTAGCAATAAAACACACTTTTTAAGCAATCGTTTGTCGTCATATACTGCGATTTGAATAGTGTTTGCACCTAAAATCTTGTTTTCTCCTTTAAACAGAAGCAGTCCAAGTGTGTACAAGTCTGAAGGAGCTTTAAGATCACAAAGTTGAGATCACTTGCACTGTTCATTTCCATAAACAATCCACCGCCATTAGCATACAGTAACTTTTGCAGCCTTAAGATATGAACAAACAATAATGCAGCAAGCAAAAAGTTCATTTAATTGAACAGCTGAACATCTATGCATGTATTGACAGTGCTGAAGGTGCTTGGATTCTGTCGTTTGCAAATAGAAAATCACACAGTGGTAAAGATTCTTTGTTTGGACTTCCACTGTCGCCAGCAGAGAGAAAGCAACAAACAGTAAATCACAATGACAAAGCTAAATTGCTAATTACATCAGCACAATTTAAGAACAGAACGAGCCAGATTCGCTTTAGAAGAACACAAATCATCGAGAGAGAGGGTACAGTGTGCTTAAAATGTACAGACGACCTGTCAGAGTTTGCTATAGGTTTTTTCATGTATAAGTCACTGGGAAGTTTATAAAAAGTCACTATTTTGTTGTGCTAGTGTTGTGAAAGAAATACACTTATAAAAAACAATGTCACTAGAATCTTATAGGCAAATGCTCAGTATACCGTAATGTGCTTTATCTGAAGTGAAATAAAACGAATGGTTTTGTGATTCGGCACGCTGGCTTGATCCTGCTCAGATCTGATGAGAAACTTACATTAGCATTTTGCTGACCTTTAACTTATGATAATATAAACTATCAGCATTATCGATTAGGAAAGAGAACAACACTGCAAGTTGTTGGGCAGTTCATTTCATTTGTTTGCAGAATAAAAAACAGTTTAATATCAAAGAACGTTCCAGTTTACAGTTTCCTCTGGGCTGTTATTGGACAAACGGCGAGTTTAGAAACATGTCATCAAATTAGAATTTTTCAAGAACCAATGTTTAGCCAAGATGTTTTCACCTTTTGCAAACATTTCCTAGATAAAACGGCATGTGCTGCATTTCGAGATATAACAGAAATATGAGACAGATTAGGAAACAAAATGCTCCATGTACACCTGGGATCATCTCATTCATCTCATTTATCATTTAATCAGATTTAATAATCAGATCAAAATCAGACGGTGGTAAATACAGCACTGTAAAAAAATAATTTTTTAGTTATGGTTTTGCACTGACTTAAATTGTATTTGCAGTACTTAAATAAGCTATCTGAACTTATAAAGTTTAGTTGGAATAACTTTATAAAAGCAAGGTGAACTTAAAGTTTTCTGCACCAAAGCTCACAGTAAAATTTTATTTTAAAATTTAAATATAAAAAAAAACTAAATGTAAAAAAAAAAAGTAAACAAACATTTTGGGAATGCGAAAAGTTGGAACATTTGAAATAAAAGAAGTATTTATAGTTTAAATAAAATAACTTTTTTTTTTTTTTGATAGAATTAAGAAAAAAAGCCAAATTAGATTAAATGAATATACTTTGGCATTGAAAACTTTAAAAAGTAAGTCAAGGTGAAAATACTTAATATAAGTAAATAAGTAAGTAATACAATACAAATACAAAATACAAAATAAGTAAATACAAGTTAACTGAGAAATAAGCTATCTGAACTTATGAAGTGTAGTTGGAATAACTTTATAAAAGCAAGATGAACTTAAAGTTTTCAGTACCAAAGCTCACAGTAAAATTTTATTTTAAAATTTAAATAAATACAAAAAAAAATTAAATGTAAAAAAAAAAAATTTAAACAAACATTTAAATGTAACATTTTAAAGTAATTCAAATGGGAATGCAAAAAGTTGAAACATTTGAAATAAAAACAAGTATTTACAGTTTAAATAAAATAACGATTTTTTAGAATTAAGAAAAAAAGCCAAATTAGATTAAATGAATCTAATATAAGTAAACACAAGTTAGACAACTGAGTCAAAACGTTAACTAAACATAATCATTTATTTATTTAACAGTGAGATGTAGATGCTGCGCAACATGTTTTTGTCATTGAATCATTCAACCTTCATTCAGTTTTCCATTTATAGTGTACTGTAAAGAAAACAAAACAACTATCTGAATGAAACAAGACAGCACAGAAAACCCTTACTCGCTCTGCTGTAATGTCTGGAGTGAACAGTGATGCATGTGTATATATATATATATATACTGTACGTATGTGTTTGTGTTTGCTGGAATGTGTGTCTCCAGGCTCAGCAACATTTCCATGATGAGGTGACACGGGCCACACATCTCTAATGAGAGCTTTTGTTTGTGTAAAACCCTCATTTCCCCCGCTGGGCGCGCGAGTGTGTGTGTGTGTGTGTTTTCATCCTGCTACGGCCGACTAATATGATTGGAGAGCCTGTCATATAGTTGTGTTTATTCAGATGGATACTGCGGTGCGCATTACTGCAGGACTGGGATGTTTAGAGGAATTATGATTATATCTTTGTCATTTTAATGCGATTCAGGCCGATATTTCACTGGCTGAGAGACAGACATGTAATGGGTGTCAGGTAGAAGTAGAGGAATGAGATTATATTATATCGTGCTGACAGGAGAGAGAAGTGATTTCTGCACAATTTTTTCTCATTAATCGGTGATACTTCCATGTGTTTCAGAGCGAATCTTCAAGAAAAAGAGCTTCACAGACCGGAGACTTACAGCAGGTAGACTGCAACCTCATGGATCCTTGGGCAATGCAATGCAATTTCTATGCAAAAACACGAACATACTGCATGCAAACACACACACTCTATGATGGAACAGCAGAAATGTGTTTTTATATATAACAGCAGTAAGGCAACATCTTTATATACTGTGTATTATGAAATTTTGTATATTTTGTTTTATATACATAAATAATATATATAAAAATATATATATAATTAAAAAAAATAAATCATGTAAATAATATAATTAAAATAATATTAAATGATAATATATAGTTATATATGGAATTTAAAAATGATATTATATGAACTTGATATATATTTATATATATCACGTTCTTAATAGATTTGCTTTTATTTTTTATTATAACAATAATTATTAATTAAAATATTTTTTAATACGTCTATTTCTTCTATAGTCTATTATATTATTATTATTATTTATATTTTATATTATGTATCAAATTCTAATATTTTAACAAATAATAATATTAAATGTTTTCTGAAGAGTTAATTTGCAAAAACAGAACTCCATTTTTAACAATTTTCAAAAATCATGTTGTTTCATTGTGCATTCCAATTAATCTCAATCAAACTGCAGTTGGGTTAATTTGTTTACATAATAAACATGATTTTTGAAAATTAAAAAAAAATCTGTCTTTGCAAATAATAATATATACTTTAAAACTTGATGTAAGTTATAACACATCAACTAATAAAACAAAGAAACACGTAATAATGTGAAAAGGTCAAAACAAGTCCAAGGACAAGTTATTGAAGGGTATTTGTTTGGCATTTAGTTGTTTATGGTTATAGAATAACGTAATAGCTTTTTGTATTAACATACAATACAATTATGTTAATACAATACAATTAACGTGCCATCGCAGGTGTTTGTGTATCGGCTATTTTAGCACCTTCAAATGTCTCATCCAATCAGAATTTGGAGTCAAAACTCCCTATTATATACTACATGATTTTTTTTGGTTCACAACGTGAAGCTTTTTTGGTTCACTTTACAACAAGAGAACACTCAAGTGAGATGAAAACTTCCATTCACTGGATAAAATGAACGCTGTCACTGAATTATACAATTAGCGTGATATAAAAAGATTCATAAAGTGACATAAGATGATAGTGATATCAGATGAGTGCGTGTCATGGGGTTTTTGGCCGCGCTCGAGGCTCTGTTGTGCCTGTGCTGGATTCACAGCACAGTATTTTTAAGTAACTATAGTTATAAATGACCAAAAATAATCTGGCAGCTCAGCGGTATGCTGGCCTGTCAGACCTCCACTCCTCCCCATCTGTCTTGGCTTCCCCCCCACCTCATTAGGATTCATATCCCAGAAAGGTGACTCTTCCAGCGGGCACGGTGACAGCCGGGTCCCCCTCCCCTTCCCCGGTTCAGCTGCCTGCAGGCAGAAACAGTGACAGGTAGCAGCGAGCTCTCTGGGGGGCGAGCGAGGGAGAGAGAGAGAGGGTGAGACAGAGAGAGAGAGAGAGAGAGAGAGAGAGAAAGCGATGAGCAGGATCATCAAGTCAAAGATGCTTCCTACAGATATCAGGCGTGCTGATATTACCACCAGAGACCGGCTCTCTCTCTCTCCGCCGCTCCCTGTGGAGAGCATCACCATCATCTCCAGCGAATCTCAGTTGGACACTTGACTTGTGCTCCTCGTGCCGCCGTCTCATCCCTGACTCCACACGGGGCCAAAAACACAGTCACAAACACAGGTTTACAACCGCAGCCATAAACTGACACACTGTACAGGTTGGGCAGAGCAACACACACACACACACACACACACAAGGAGAGCTGGAGTCTCTACACTGATTGTAACCTTTGTAAAAGTTTAATGCAGCGAGTGCTGGAGTGTTCTGGATTTCTCTAGGGAAGAAACCAGTGGTCCTGCTCTCTGTGGACGTTAGTCAGGTTAGACACTACATGTAATTAGACATTAATGAATGTGAACGCTATTTTTTATGAACATGCCAGACTTCTGATTCATTAGCTGCTACTGGTAAATAATTAAGAGTAAGTAATTGCACTAAATGGTTAAAACCATTTGCACTACAAACCAGTGTGTTTGTGATTACACAAATGATATGTGATTCTGGACCACAAAACCAGTCATAAGGGTTAATTCTTCGAAACTGAGTTCTTCTTACGTCATATGAAAGCTGAATAAAGATGCTTTCCACTGACAATATTTGGCAGCTATTTGAAAATCTGAGGTGAAAAAAAATGTTTATGATTAATTCAAAAAATAAAAATGTATAAAAGAAAATAATAGTAAAAATAATGTACTGGAAATAATGATTATATAAATTAATGTTATAAAATGTCTAAAAATAAAGTATAACATTATATTATTAATTCCAAGTGTAATTAAGTATATATTTATTCTTCAGGTTATTCAAACAAACCTGTAAACTGTAAAAACATTTGCACTAAAAACAGTGTGTATTATATAAAGGATAAATAAATAATAAATAAATAAAAATCACCCTGATGAGTGCCTGTCTGTTGAAACTTGTTGGTAAAATAAAAAGTATTATTTTCAGTTCCACTCTTTGATTATTTTGACTTCTCCACTCCACGTGTTGCTGGTATTGCTTTAAAAACACCTCTGTTATTTCTTTCCATGCACCTCGTAGATTTGTACATTAAAGTTAAAAATGCCTGCACCTGCTATTACTTTAAAAATATAGATAGATGTGGATAAAAAACCTGGAAAACGTTGATTGTGCAAAATGAGATGTCACTTAAGACCTCAAAACCGTATGGCACGCTGAACAGACTATCTGCCCCTCACCGCCTGGCTTTCATTCGTGTCGAATTAAATCTGCCATCTACTCTGACTAAAGCTCCACCGCTGGACCCCCTGCGTCTGCCGTTCAGCCAAAATACTAGTCGTTTTTAAACCAGAAATCCTCTCACACACGTTTTACTCATCACCCGCGGCCAGAATCTGATAGAATTCACAACTCTTTACTGACCATCGTGACATCTTTTGCATTCAAGGTGACTGTTAAAGCTCCGAAATGGATAAAAAAGCATCATAACAGTATCCAGACTCACTGATGTCACTCTATGACCTAAATTTATTGCATTGGTCAGTTAAAATATCATCATCTGCTGCAGCTAAAACCATAAAGACAAAAGAAGTATCCAAAACTGATATCACATGATGTACAGTATTTTATGGCATTACTCACAATAAAGCAAAACATACTGCAGAACAGCAAATCTCAACTATTTAACTATTATTTTAAAAAAAATGTAACTATATTATCTTCCAGCTCTAATCATGACTTTATATATTATAAACATTAACATCATAAGATGCTTTGAAGAAAAAAAAAATTCAGAAGGGTTTTTTGTAGCAAAAAATAAAAGGTTCTTCAAAGAACCTCTCAGTGATCAGTTCCCCACACTAATCCATTTTGAGTTAGTGTAAAAAAAAAAAAATTCTTATTGTGATCTAAAGAATGATTTTTCCACTATAAAGACTCTTCTGTGCAATGGAATCATTTCAAGGTTCTTCATGGAATCATCATGCCAATAAACAACCTTTATTTTGAGGAGTTAAGAACTATTTTTGGTTCCTCAAAGAACCTTTCATTGATCACTGAGAACCATTTTTTAAAAAATCCCAAATCTCATTAATGCTTGCGCATAATCAAAAATCAGGATAAACATGATAAAGATGCATCAAACCAGGTTTGAGCTGCATGATGATTCTCAAAGAAATAGAGGTTTGATAGAGCCAAATTTCCGTTCCATTAATGCACGGCTCAGAGAATATTAACGTACAGGATGAACAGAAACTTTGCTAATATTTCATTCAACTCTTGACTGTATATAAAAGAGCATGAGGACAGAGATTCTCATCACACTATAAGGAGGTTAATGGTTCTTTCTGAAGCCGTGTGGGTCGTTTGACCCTTAGAGAGTGGGTGAAGGGCTTGAGAGGGGCATTATGGGATAAGTGTGTGTGTGTGTGTAGGGACAGACCCTGCTTAGTCATCAAGCGAATAACAGAGAGTCTTAATAACAGAGCTCACGCAGGCAGGCCGTCCTCGACTCTCACACCCGCGTGATTAGTGAGAACAACCCCACCGAGCTCCAGTGACCGACGCTCATTATTCACAGAGAAAGCGAGGGTCACCGCGACGCTGCCGGTCCGGCGTGAGGAGACGCACGACTGATGAGCGACACGGGACATTAGAGTTCATTATTCTCCGCTCATTCGCAGACATACGGACGTGGTAATGAACGGATGTCGGGTCTCTTCCGCCTCTCTCGGTGACGCCGCAACACTCGTGAACTTCACAAAGTCTGCGATTAATAACTAAACAACTAACCGCTGTCCACGCGAGAGGACAAAAAGCAGGCAGAAGGCACAGAATATGTATTTTTTTATGATTTTCACACCCTGAGAGGAGCTGGAGACATCAGCTGGCAGGAGCAATTAAAATGTGAAACTGTGGAGAGATGCGTTAATTACATCGACTAGTGTTGCAGAGGGAAGAGAGAAAACCCACGTGTGTTAGTTTCCTCAAAACACTTTACAGTTCCTTGCATTTTGTATATACTGCTCATTTGACATTTGCACATTGTAAAGCTTAGAGAAAGAACAAAAAAAACACAAAACAAAAGATTGGTAAAATATAAATTATATCTTTATACTTGAACTGCTGTTTTGCCATCAACCTTTACACAAGGCATCAATTTGATCATTTTTATGAAATAATTAATAGTTTATAATGACATGTTCAATTTGGGTTTGTTCCTTTGTTGCTTTTTTGTCATCTTCAGGTTCTTTAACATTCTTTAATGTTTTTAAAAGAGTCTCTCCTGCTCACAAAGCAGAAGATGATCACATGATCCTTCAGAAATCATTCTAATATGCTGATTTGCTGCTTAACAAACATTTCTGATTATTAGCAATGTTGAACAGTTGTGGTGCACAATGTTTTTGTGGAAACTGTCATACATTTT